>NC_139025.1:99416416-99679870 GCF_964662115.1 Mustela nivalis
GAATAATCCCATTTTTTTCCCTTCTTAAGGGTAATCTCCACGTTTATGTGACTTCTGCCAACTCCAAATACGACATACAGCTGACAAAATCCTGGAAGAGACCCATCTTATCCCCCAGGGATGCTGAACAGAGAGGAGACGGGGCAGTTCTGACCCTGGATGAAAGATAGTCTGATATTAAAGATTCTTTGCTTAAGGCACAAATGTACCTGTCTGTGACTTTTTTAATGGCACATTTTTAGTGGCATGTAGCATCATCTTTTATGAACAAGTGTGCGAGAGGCCTTGTTATGACCCCCACAGGGACTGTGACAGCACATTAACGAGGGGAGAGCAGAACGGAGAAGGCAAGCAAAGGTGAACCTCGCTATTTAAGGAGTTTAAAATAATGAAGGCCACTTCTGATTCCTGTCTCACCAAACCTCAGGGAAGGGCTGAGAGTTTATGGGATTTGCAGGGGGCAGGGACGCTAGCAGAGGTATAAGGGATGGAAAACTCTCGTTCCCATTTTGTCTCTGTTTGGTTCTTGTGTAATTTCAGAAAGATTCCTTTGCTCAGTTTCCTGCATTTTCATCCCATTTGCTTCTTTACCACCAGTACCCTCAAAACACCCTGAGGAAGGTACCTTCACAGGTAGTGAAATGGCCCAGGGCACAGACCCTGCAGCTCTGACAAGAGATCTGTCCTGAAAGGTTCACAGAGATCCACCTTAGAATGTGCTGGGCGATGAGGAGGGGCTCTTCCCTCTTTTCCTTCTTCCTCCCAGTGGCAAATTCTCTTCAAGACCAACCCAGCTCAACTGTCCACTCCTTTGAGAAACCCCGCCTCTCCCCGGGGCTCAGGGTCCTCTGGAAACAGGTTTACTGAAAATACTGGCACGCTGTCTGGTTTGGCTTTAGGGGATCCCTCTTCTTTATCAAAAGCTCTGTGTGCCCCCACTCTCCAAGGCCTGACAAAGTGCTTTAACAGTAATCACTGAATGAAGTAAAGTTTTTACTCTTCAGGGCACACACCTAACAAGGGAGTCCTGTTTTTTTTTAAAGTGAGGATAAACAGAAGATAAGCAATTCTTTGATGATGTTGACTATGTTTCAAAACACAAATTGTTATTCAGAATTTTAAAATGCTATTGAGATTTACTCTTCTCTTTAGTGTGATTTTAAACAGGATTTGCCACCTTTACCCCAAGCAGACCTAGGTGAAAACAAAGTGCTCTTTGTGGACTAACTTCCCCACACTCTGCAGGTAATAGTCTCGTTACATCCACCCCTAGGGAAAAAGCACCTTGGCGTTCTCTTCATCACTGAATTACTCCCGTTTTTTTCATCTAGGGACTCAAAACCTCTGGGTTCCCTTCCCTATCACTTATTTTGTGTCACTTTGCGCCCTAAATGAATTTGGTATAAAGCACACGCCCGGGGCCTTACACTGTTCTCTAGTGGCTTACTGGTTCACCCCTTGTGTTTGGCCATATGCCGTCACTTGCTGCCTATCAAACAAGGGCTGAAAATTCCCCCTGAAAGCACTTAGTTGAACATCATGCAACAACCAACCCCTCTTGATGATCATAATCAGACCGCACCTTACACCCTATACCGACAGAACATGGCCTCCTCACCAACTGTCTCTAAACACAGGGAGCATTAAAACATCTAACCCTTCCTGGCTCTCACTCTCAACCGTCTGTCCTCATGTGCTCAGGAGCCTGTCCTCAGGAGCCAATACATAGGTGTCCCAGACTAACTGTGACAATTTCTTACACAGCTCTCTATACCTTAACCCTCCTCAATCTTACAAATTCAACAAGACTGTTTTCTTCAGTCTTCTGGAGACCATTCAGTTGTTTACCTCCGGGATAAAAGAACATGATCGACAAAACTCCAAATACACCAATGGCAAACTTCCTCTTTACACTGTAAACAGTGTCTTTTTAAATCTTTGCGTCCCTAGCATTTACCGAAATACTGGCAGACATGTGCTGCAGTATGCAAATGTAAGTATGTTCTATGTACTGGGAATCTACCAATCTACTTACCACCTACCTACCTTAACTGATCTCGTTTCCATGCTTGCCCTTCTATAATCCGTGCTCCAGAGAGCACTCAATGATCTTTTGAAAATATAATTCAATCATTTCCCCTCAGAGTAAAATCCAAAGTCCTTACCATGTCCTATAAGACAGTATATGAACTAATCTCCGGCTATCTCTCCGAATGTATTTTTTCCCCTTACTAACTCCACTACACTCATCTTGGTCTCTCTGCTTTCCTTAAATGTGCCAAACACATTCCAGCTTAGCGCCTCTGTTTTTTTGCTGTTGCCTTATGGCTCTCTCCTTTCGTATCGTCCAAGTTTCTGCTCAAAGGTTACTTTATCAGAAAGGATCATTCTGCTTTATTTTTTCTCCATAGGACTTGCCTCCACCTGATAGGTTATATGTTTAGTTATCCTTCTGCTTTCTGTCCTCCTCATGCCCTACTTCATGGGAGTCAAGACTGGAGTGTCCTTTCGTCACCATATTCCCATTGTCCATCCAACAGGCATCGTGGGAGCTCAAAATGAGTGGGGAAGGAAAGAACAATGGATCTTTATATGTGTTCTAAATCTTAAATCTATTAGTTATGCTCTCTCGTGGTCCTGCTCTGTGCCTCATGTTATATCACGCTGGGTCTATCATTGTCCAAGTTGCTCAGCTCTGGAGTTGATGCAGAAAGTTAAAGAAAGATAACAGACTGCTCAGAGTCATAGAATATTAGTCTGGAAAGGGGCTTAGAGATCATTATCTTACAGAGGAAGAAATGAGGCCCAGTGAGGGACAACAGCGGCTTGCACAGGACACCTAGAAAACCAGCAGCAAGAAGGGGGAACCCTCCTACACTGTTGGTGGGAATGCAAGCTGATGCAGCCACTCTGGAAAACAGCATGGACGTTCCTCAAAAAGTTGAAAATAGAGTTACCCTATAACCCAGCAATCGCACTACTAGGTATTTACCCTAAAGATACAAATGTAGTGATATGAAGGGACATGTGTACCTGAACATTTACAGCAGCAATGTCCACAATAGCCAAACTATGAAAAGAACCTAGATGTCCATCAACAGATGAATGGATAAAGAAGAGTAGTATATATATACAATGGAATACTATGCAGCCATCAAAAGAAATAAAATCTTGCTACTTGCAATGACGTGGATGGAACTAGAGGGTATTAGGCTGAGCGAAGTAAGTCTATCAGAGAAAGACAATTACCATACGATCTCCCTGATATGAGGAATTTCAGAGGCAAAGTGGGCGGTTTGGGGGGTAGGGAAGGAAAAAGATGAAACAAGATGGGATTGGGAGGGAGACAAACCATAAGAGATTCTTAATTTCACAAAACAAACTAAGAGTTGCCTGGGGGAGGGGGATATGGAGAGGGTGGTTAGGTTATGGACACTGGGGAAGGTATATGCTATGGTGAGTGCTGTGAAGTGTGTAAGCCTGACCATTCACAGACCTGTACCCCTGGGGCTAATAATACCTTATTTGTTAATTTAAAAAAAGAAAAAGAAAAAACCAGCAGCGAAGGTGAAACTACTCTCTCTGTCTTTCATTCCCAATCTGGGACTCTTATCTCTACACCACATACTTCTCAAATGTTCTACATTCCATCTGATCATTTATTAAATGCATTCAATGACAATGATTTAAATATGCAAAGGGAATTTACATAACAGCAAGGGCCTGAGCTCCACAAATCAAAAGTGCTAGTTTCCTCTGAAACAAGTTACCTGACCACGCCCTTCAGGACTCTGCTGGGAAACTGTGTTCTGAGCTTCTGTCTGAAATTATTGCTAACCTCTCAGCTGATGCATACATTATTATATTTCCTCTTAGATTCTCTTCTGTGAGGAAGCAGAAGAATATGGTTTAGCAAACACTGACTATTTTATTTTTGCTTTCTATAGTGCAGGTGAATTGAATTTAAAGATATTTCCTTATAAATTCAATTGCATTCATGCATTACAAAAGTCCCAGAGAAAGTACTTAACCCCCAAAAAGGTGATAAAATCATGACTGCAACTCTACTCGTGATCTTATTTAAGGAATCCTTTCTACTTTTTAAAAAGCCCTCCTTTCTCTGAGTCAATGTATGTGAGAAACAACTCTTGAAGTACTGGTGAGTGTCAGATTCTATACTAGTATAATTCAGCCAGACGTCCTTCTAATGGAAACTCTATACGTTTCCTTACACATCAAGAGTCATTGTCAAGAAACCTTAGCACAGAGTTCTAGTGGGGTTACACGTAGCACACTAAGATGAAGTCCATTCTAAGTATAGCTATATAAACAGTCAAGACACTAAAACTGTGCTGAATACATACTCTTCATCCTCGTCCAGGTCATATCATGCCCCGTTCCCCAACACATGAAATGACTATATTGGAGAAAGGTGTTTTTTTCTTTCTAAACATATAGAACTTATACATCCAAATGAGTAGGGCCGTACTCTTTAATCACCTCTGGGAGTCATATATGCATTCTACCAAGGTCACCATTACACAGATCTGCTCCGGGATTTAGTCATAGAGGGACTCTGGGAACCTGTATTTTTAAGAAGCTCTCCAAGAAAGTTTTATACAGGTGATGTATAAGAAACAGCACCTCAGAATAGTCTGTTCACAAGCCATTCAAAGATATCAAAAGGACTTTAGAGTTAAACTTGGTGTACACATACACATAACACACTGGAGGGCTATTTATTTATTTATTTTTTCCAAAATCTTCATTCTTCCTGATACTATATTATTCCCGATATACACAGAAGCAGCTATTTGCAAACGACATACCTCCATAAAAGAGATCCCTAAACTCCAGACATCGGAATGGATTCCATACTGCTCCCCTGAAATTCTTTCGGGCTGTAAGAAAACAGAAGCTGGTGAGTTAATAGAGCTACTCCAGGAAACACTAACACAAAATCACTAAGGCAGGGAGCCACCAACATTTTGTGGCACCTTATGAAGCACAAAACAATTTCGTGTATGTGCATGTGTGTGCATGTGTGTGTGTCAGTGTAGGTGTATTACAGAGGTAACATACAGAAACAATAGAGGTAATATGGATAGATAATCATCTCACTGAGTCCTTACAAAGTCCCTGTGAGGAAAACTTTATTACCTCTATTTTACAGATAAAGAAAATGGAGGTTTGGATTGGTGAAAATGGAGGCTCAGATTGGCCAAGTGCTCAGCTGGGAAATGAGCGGACACTTGGATCCAGGTCCAATCCCTCCAGATTCAGTGGTCTCAGCTGTGAAGTGACAAACTATACAACATTATATAATGTTATCACTTACATGCACTTTTGAGAGATGGGTCTGGATAACTAGGGATTCTATTATTTTTAATTTTTAACTTTTCATTTGGAAATAGTTTCAAACTTATAAGAAAGCTGGAAAGCTAAAAAGAAAAAAAAAATCACGATTTCCTTTGCCCAGATTCACCTATGGTTCAACATTTTATTCCATTTATCAGGGTTTCTTTTGATATAAACCAAGGAACAGTATGAAAGGTCCACCTGGGACAAATGGTCCTCCATGCAAGACATGTACCAATATGCGGTCTAGAAAGCCACCACAGGCACACTCAATACTTCAATAGGAATAGTTCCATAGTGAAGTGGGTGCAGCCTGGTGTCTCCATCCCTCCAGGATCTAGCATTCAGTATCGTACTTCGCAGCAATCTTTTGAATGAACACAGGAGCACACAAATAAGAGAAACCAAAGTCTCATGGAGGCGCAATAGTCGTTGAAGGTTACACAGCTGGACATGGGAGGCCTGGGATCGTAACCCATGCCTCCTGGCCCTCAGGGCACCATTCTGTTCATGGGTCCACCCATGGAGTTCCTGGCAGCAACCACTGGCATCAGCCTTTGGGAGCTTTCATGGGAGTCCTGAAGAGTATTTGGGGCCAGGATCAGCCTGGTCCACTGCACATGGAGGAAGAAGGTATCCACCACTCAGCAGCAGAGGATACACCAGGGGAGTGGAAGATGTGAGCCCGGTGCTCTCAGGTCATTGGCAGAGTCCTACAGCTCAGGGTGTTGGCTTAGCTGGGACCCAGAATTTGTGACCTACTTTCTACCCACACCTATCAGGCTACCTCAATATACTTATTGCCTTCTCCTGGGACCACTTGCCATAAAATTACATAAAGCCCTGTCCTGGGGTAGCAGGATGGATCGTCTTATTTCCCTCCCTTTATTTATTTCTTTAATTTATAAAACCCCTTTCCCACCAAGAACAATTCTTCCCCTGGGCCAAATGTCATCTGACCATCTCTCTCAGCTGCTAAGAGACACTGTCATTCCAATTCCTCAATACTTTTACTTTTAAGTTCAAATCCCCTACCCCATCACCTCTGAAGCTCTAGTTCATTCATGAACAAATCCATTATCCAACCCCAGCTAGTTCAATAGGTGCTAGGATGAAAGCAGCTGATTAGTTACAGGAATATCACCACCACCACCACCACCATCAACAAGACTACCATGTGCATTTACTAAAGAATTTCCATATGCTTGGCATTAAGTGCTGTTCGTGCATGTGTCATTACAAAATCATAAACACCCATATTAGACTGGTACTATTACTATCCCCTTCTAACAGATAAGGAAAAGGAGACATAGAGAGGTCTAGTTTGCACCCACTATATAAAGATAGTATTAGCTATCATGTAATGACCAAACACTGGACTAGATACTTTGCATCCTCAACATCTTCGAACAATCTCGCAAAGTTAGGTATTACTGCCTTTATTTTATAGATGTAGAAACTGAGGTTTCTCGTAAGATTAAGTGATTTGCTGAAGTCCAGAGCTGTGGGTCAGCAGCAGTCGGCATATTCGTTTAGGAACACAGCCAGGATTCAAACCCAGGTATGTTTGACTGCAAAATGAGGGCTCTTTCTAGTGTGCCAAACTGCCCTCAGAACCAGAAGTCAGAAGAGCCACACACTATCTCGATGTGGTCAGTATTTCTCAAAATATAGCCTTCGGTTCATTTTTTAAAAAAAGATTTTATTTATTTATTTGATGGAGAGTGAGAGAGAACAAGCACGGGGAGGGAGGCAGAGGAAGAGGGAGAAGATGCAGGACTTGATCCCAGGACTCTGAGATCGTGAGCTGAGCCGAAGGTAGATGCTTAACTGACTGAGCCACCCAGGCACCCTGTTCAGTATTCATTTTTTAAAAAATAATTCCTTGGGATGCTTGGGTGGCTCAGTGGGTTAAGCGTCTGCTTCCAGCTCAGGTCATGATCTCAGGGTCCTGGGATGGAGTCCCACATCAGGCTCCTTGCTCGGCAGGGTGCCTGCTTCTCCCTCTGCCTGCCACTCCCCCTGCTTGTGCTCGCTTTCTATCTCTCTCTCTGACAAAGAAATAAAATCTTAAAAAAAAAAAAAAAACTTGAAAAAATTTTAAAAATAAAAAATAATTTTTCCAGCTGATTCTTTGGTATACTCAGCCTCAGTCACTAAACATTTCCACATTCCCTGCAGAGGCAAAGACCTGTCTTCCTCCTCTCTGCTTAGTGAACATTTCTTTTACAAAGGCTCTGCTCATGGGTCACCTGTTTTTCGGTGAAATGTTCCTCTATTTCTCAGGAAGAATTAACAAATTCTTGCCTCTATCCTTCATGAAAATGTCATTTGTGTCTTTAATATTAATACACTGCACTGTGTTGTAACCACCCGATTACCAGCCTGTTTCTCCTAAGAGGCCAAGGAAGTGTCTTACTCATCTCATACCTAGCACCACGGCGGGCACACAGCCGGGGAGCAGTCATGGTATGCTGCCTTGAAGGGACGTTATATACGTGTTTACTGCACATTTGGTTTAAAGCATGTACCAATTATTAAGTCCCCTGGAGTGTTCTACTAATATAACTTCCCCAATATTATTGCTATTCATGCCCATCAAGAATATCTAGCAAACAAGAATATCCTAAAATCCTCCAGAATTCTTGAAAAAATAACCAAATGGTGGCTTCCTCCCTGCTCCTCCTGTCCTTCATTCCCCTCGCTGACAGTTATCACTCTATAGTGCTCACACAGAGAAGAGAACAAGCAAACAAAGGCAAGGGGAGTCCAGATACAAAAATACTTTGGCAAGAACAACAACAAGATTAAATACATTCATAACATGTGCCCACTGAACTATCCAAACAAATGCAAACTGGAAGCTGAAAATAGAGCATGAAAAAACTGGGGCGTCTGGGTGGCTCAGTTAGTTGAGCATCTGACTCTTGGTTTTTGGCTCAGGTCATGATCTCAGGGTTGGGAGACTGAACCCCGTGTCTGGTTCCATGTTGGGTGTGGAGCCTAAGACTCTCTCTCTCCTTCTGCCCACCCTCCCCCTGCCAGCTCATGCACATTCTCTCTCTCAAATAAAATAAATCACTCTTTAAAAAAATACATAAAGCTGGGGACGCCTGGGTGGCTCAGTTGGTTGGGCAGCTGCCTTCGGCTCGGGTCATGATCCCGGTGTCCTGGGATTGAGTCCTGCATCAGGCTCTTTGCTCAGCGGGGAGCCTGCTTCTCCTGCCTCTGCTTGCCATTCTGTCTGCCTGTGCTTGCTCTCTCTCCCTCCCTCTCTCTGATAAATAAATAAAAAAAAAAATCTTAAAAAAAATACATAAAGCATAAAGCATGAAAAAACGGAATTAAATTTAAAAAGAAAAAAATCAGTGGTAATGGTCACAGGTGACAAGTAAGAGGCTCCTTAAGGATGAGATTCTGACAACCTCTCACTGGAGAAATCATCCTTGTACTAAACTCACAAAATGAGATCACTGTTGTGATGCTGTGCTCAAGCATGAATGGTCAGTGAAAGTAGGTAGCCAGCTCTCTGGGTCTACCTGAAGAACTGGTACAGCAGATAAAGACTGGGAAATGCGCCCAGGTCCCTGAAACAGACACGGCCAAAAGATGAGCCCCAATTCACTCTGAATTTAGGGAGCCAGGACTTGATGGCCTGAGGCTGCACAATTCAAATCTGTTCTCACACTTGAAGCCAAGGTAGCCTGCCCTGTCCTCTCCCGTGTCAAACAAAACAAAACAAAACACAACACAACACCAACCATCAGGTACCACACTACTGATAGAAGATCTGTGACAGACATTTTGCAGTTAAAAATCAAAAGCTGTGTTACTTTCTGACATGGCAGCTGCCACCAGTGTGGGAAGCTAAATTACAGGAAAAACAGGATTCCTGTCCCCAGCACTTCCATACTGAGGTTTAAGCATGGTGGGGAGTGGGGGAAGATTCTGGTCTGTTCTTCCTGAGAACAGTAGGGAGTGGTGGTGGTATGAAAAGCAGAGTTTATAGAGGATCTGAAAGGGTAACACGGCACTCCTTCCTGCCACCCTCTGTGGCTTGTTATTTACCCAGGACCCATGGTTAGCTGACTCACTCCAGAATCATCTCTATGTACAACAGGATTCACTGGTCAAAAGCAGGAAGATAACAAGGGGCATCCTTATCTCTTCTGATAAACAATTTCTCCTCAGGGTTACACTACTCACAAAATTAACAAAGTATGTACAAATATTTTAGGTTAGTAAGCAATCAAAATATGTATCACAAACAAGGGAGAATTCTTCCTCTTCTTATTTTTTTTAAGTTGGCCAGATCCCTGTGGTTAGTAGGACATACTGATTAGGCCAGAGTTCTGAGGTCAGAATGCTCTAACTCCATCTTCCACACCATGAATTCTCTCTTCTGCTATAGCCAATATGCTACCAAGTAGTGAGTTTTTACATCTTAATCTAGTAGTTTTGTTTGAGATGTTCTCAATCTACTATGTCACTTTTAAAATCTGTGATGTGAAGAGTGTGTGTATCTGTTGTTCCTGCTGGTTCTTCTTCATGTTGCCTTGTTTCCTTGTGTGCCTGTCTGTTGACTACTTGCAGTTTTTGCACTTGAAAACATTCTGGAGAGATTCTCTGAGCCGTAAGGTAGTGTGCCCACCTTAAACCAGGTTCTTAGCATGAAGCTCCTTTTCCAACTCATGCCATGAATATAAATACTCGGTGTAAATCTGTGTCAGAGTTTGTCTATGACTGCAACTTTCCCCCTTTTCCTTTAATCCTGCTTCTTTGTGTGGCTCTGAGAGGCCTTCTTTTTTGTTCCCTGGGACTGAGGGATGAGGAACAGCCACAGCTTTGGCTCTGGTTCGCTCATATACCGAGGGTGAGCCCTTTGGATCTCCCACATGATGAGGAGAAAAATCTCTGAGATCCGTAGGGATCTCTTCCTCCTGTGAGACCCTCTGCCTTAGGAGGACCCCAGACATTCACGGCCCTCAGGAAGAAGCAGGTTTGGTGCTCCAACATTCTGCTGTCCCCTCTGTTGCAGGACTCCATCTGAAAATTGTCCTGGGAGAATTGCCGTTGTCGTTTTAGCTCTTCAGTGCATTTGAGATGATTTTTAAAGTAGTTTACCTAGGATTTTTCTTTTATCTTTCTTTTTTTTTATTTGACAGAGAGAGAGAGATCACAAGTAGGCAGAGAGGCAGGCAGAGAGAGAGCGTGGGAAGCAGGCTCCCTGCTGAGCAGAGAGCCAGACTGCTGGGCTCAATCCCAGGACTGGAGATCATGACCTGAGCTGAAAGCAGGGGCTTAACCCACTGAGCCACTCAGGCGCCCCCTACCTAGCATTTTTCAATGGAAGAGTTGGTCCAAATAGCCAAACCTGCTGTTACCAGAAGCTAGAAGGTGGTGTCCTAATTAAATCTTGACTCTCACTACTTGGTCAGCTCTGAGACCCTGGGATGAATTTACTTCACCTCTGGTTTCCTTATCTATAAAATGAAGACAATAATAATACGTATACTTCATAGGGTTGTGTAAAGATTAAGTGAATCCATTTGATGTGCTTGATTTAGTACCTGTCACATGGGAATGATTAGTAAATGCCAACTTCTTTTTGATCACCACCATTGCCATGACCATCACTGCATGAACATGGCCAATGTCGCTGTATTATGTCATCTGTATAGTTTCATTCTGGGTAAAGGTAATTTCCCAGGACAAAAACAGCCCAGGTGGGAAAAATGTTCAGGAGATAAAAACAGTTGCTTTGATGCACTTCCTTTTTTCAAGATTTTATTTATTTGTTTGAGAAAGAGAGAGTGCACGAGCAGGGAGAGGGGCAGAAGGAGAAGATCCCAAGCAGACTCCATGCTGAGCACGGAGCCCAATGCAGGGCTCAATCTCACGACCCTGAGATCATGACCTGGGCTGAAATCAAGAGTCAGATACTTCATTGACTGGACTACCCAGGTGCCTCTGGATGGACCTTCTGATCACAAAGCACAAGTATTTGGGTAAGATTTTAATTTTAAAACTTTATTCATAATAATGTCAAACCTGTATTTGATCAAAACATTATAATAGTAAATAAACCACAATGTCTGAACTGAAGTTTAGGGACTTCTATGTTTAAAAGATGATAAGATTTTTAGTAATCAGAATATCTGAGAAACGGTTTAATGTGAGCCCCTCAAGCCTTCTTAACTTCTCTTGTAATCCTACTGGATGAGATCCTTTTAAAATGAAGCTGAAAATATTTCTTGCATTGGCTTACAGTGTCCACCAGACCTAAATATCTGCCCCTAAAATGTGGTATGTCCTTGAACTTGCCATCCACTTTCCAATCGTGTGGGTCAATGAGGTTAGGCCAAATGACTTCCCAAGTCTCCTGTAAGTCCCACCCCTTAACGTGCCCATAAGTGGTTCATCAGTATTATTTTTTCATGACTTAGGATCTTAAGAAACCTGCCCTCTTTCCTAATTATCATTTTCCTATCCCTTACACTCTAGACTATAGAAGAATGAAGTGAGATTGTACATGCAGTGCTACTTCTTTCATTTGTTTTCTTTTCAACATTTGAGCAGCCTAGTTTACTGTGTTTGGGTAATTTGGGGGTCTTCTATACCTTACAGTGCAAAGGAAATACTTAATATGAAAAGTTAAATGCTCTGCTTATAATTAGTGAATAAGTCATGCTGGGAAGGCAGCTTTCAAGAACTAATTCATTCATCTAGCCCTGTGTGTAGGACCAGATATAGAGAATGAGCAGAAAAAACCCTGCCCCTCCAAAGGTCACGATCTAGATCAGGAGAGATACAGATATAATCTGGACACAGGGAGAGGCACAGCAGTTAGACTTTAAGTGTCTGTAGACAGATGGCTTAGGTCTGAATCCTGACTCTGCCACTTATTAGATGTATGAACTCGAGTAAGCTACTTAACCTCTCTATGCCTGTTTTTTCAGCTGTAAGAGGAAAATGATACTACTTACCTGATAGGGTGGTTGTAAAGATTTAAAGCATTTACATGTAAGAGTTTAAAAGAATGACTGGCACATGGGTTAAGTATTAGTTATTATAAGGGTATCATACCAGCTGACCTCTAACTGTATATTCCCACAACTTACTACTTATCCTCTGCCCTACCTCCCACCCCCAATGATATCACATTATCTTCTATTTCTAAGTCTTTGCTCCTCCCTCCATAGTGATCTTTTAGTAAGTATCCTTTTCACCTTTTCACTGTTAAATCACCCAAATCATACACTGTATGCCTTCTTACTCTCTAAATGTATGTTTGATAAAACTTAAGTCTTTCTTAGGTCTCACATGATGTAGCCACATATAATGCCACGCTTCCCATTTCACCCACATCTTCTGCGGCTTCAAATGCTTCCGCTGTGACCCGGCTAATAGCATGGGAGCTGCTCAGTCAATGCTGGTTGATGGACCACTGGTACTCAGTGTCAGATACAGCTTTCTCGGAGATAGGCCAGAGGCTGGCCAACTTTTTCTGTACATGGCCAGAGCATAAATATTTCTCCCTCTGTGGGCCATATGGTCTCTGCTGCAACTGTCACGGCGACTCCACGCGGCCACTGTATCCCCAGCGCAGCCACAGCCGACACGCAAACAGAAGGGCGTGGGCACGTTCCAATGAAACTTCCCTTTCTGACCTAATTTTTAAATTTTGAAATACATACTGATTCACGAGTGGAAAAAACTATATACAGAGAAGTTCTGTGCATCCTTCACCCAGTTGTCCTCAATGGTGGTTCTATAATAGGATCTTGCGGTATCTCAGGCAGGGATTAAGACCCGTAACAGAATAATGTTATTTCTACCTTCTCCCACCCCAACCTCTGATCTCACACCAGCGAGAGCCTGCTGGACTCACTGTTGGGCTATCACTCTGGGCTTTCTAGGTATCTTTTGCTTCTTAAAGCCTGAACTATAAAGCTGAGGACTAGGATTCACTCACCCAAGAAGCAAAGCAATTTTAGCTGTGCCAATCTGAGCTAACATTTCATAATTTTAGTCCTCACATATTCAATTAACAGATGGACGCATCACATTCATCCATAAACGAAAAGGGAAAAAGGTAATTTCTTTATCGTACACCTGGGAAAGACAACTGTAATCTAGATTTGTACATTCAAACATAATGCAATTTAATTATTAGGGCAATTTAAAGCTACTAAAAACATGATGGGTAGATGATAAGTTGTTTCATTTATAGTAGTTTTATTTATTTATTTTTAAATCACAGTGTTTCGTAATTCTTTCAAAGACGGAAACTGTGGCATTTGGTAGGGGTTTATTAATTGTGAAAGTGGCTCACCAATCTTGCTAACCTGGTAGAGCCAAGAGGGCGATTATGTTTTATATAAACAGACACGATGACTTTAGAGGTTAATATTTTTCCACATTACCTAGGAAAATGAGATAGAATGAATTTTCTTTAAAAACCAGGCAAGACAAAAATTAACTATTCTGATACCTCAATAAGAAAAAAAAAGGCTCATTCTGTTCTGAGAATAAGATCCAGAGTTCCATCCATATTAATATCTTTTTATCAAGATAATATATGAACTGAGAATAAGAGCCAGGGTTCCAGCCATACTAATATTGCTTAACTTCATATAAAGACTATTGGAAACAAAACAGACTGAGTAAATCCAGAATCCTCATTTAAAAAAAAAAAAAAGGCCTTAAGGTGTTAAAACAAAACTTGGCTCCAAAAATGATACTAGAAAACCTTCCTACTTGTCTCTCCCAACCACCCCCTCTTGAAGTGACTGTGGAAACTAAAAAAACAAAAGCATTTGTGTCCCAAATGACTTCCCTTACTTAAAAGGTAAAAAAAAAAAGGAAAAGTTGAAGCCAAGTCCACATTGGGTCTCTGAAACAGTTCTAGGCTTCTAATTTTTATATGTGGTAAATTCATGTCAGAGGAATTAATCCGACATGAACCCAACACGTAAACAGAATACAGATTATTACACATTCAAGAGAAAGAATTTCCTGCCCAACCTCTATGTTCAGAGATCTGTAATTAAGAGTTGGTTATGTCAAAAATTTAATTTTGATCAGGTAACAAAGCGTGTTTGTATTCCTAGGAAAAAACCAACCGATCTTATCAACTGACATTTTGGGATACTTGAGGGATTAATTAGGTAAACAATGTGGCAAATTGGTCCATGTGCTCTAAGGGGCCATTTTTCTGTAGGATTAAAACTTCAAAACTCAGCAATTTCACACTTGAACCAAATACTTAAAGTCAACTAAAAAGATAAGTTGGCAGCTCCTGTAAAAACCTCAATGCCTTTTAGAAAGCTTTAAAAATCAGATCATGACTGGATTGACTTTGTAATTTATGATCTGTTAGGATAAAGCTGTTGAATTAATTCAAGAATTCTACATTACCAAGTACATAAAGATAAAGATGTTGGTTTTAAATGTTATTTTTGCATAAGTTTACTTACCGCCATATAAGCGTTTGTTCCAACATACGTCTTGGCTATAGAATTCACCAGCTATGAGACAAAACAGTCTGTTAGAACAATATAAAGATAATGTGGAAATAAAATGGGCAATTATTCCTCATTTAACCTACAATCATCATTTCTATAAATCAACTAAAAATTATGTAAAAGGGAACAAATTTATCTACAAAGGCATTAAAAATGATTAAATCTCTCTTTTCTTTTGAATGTGATTTCCAATTTAGACAAGCACAGCATTACAGTTTATAGCAGATAACCTTAAACAATTCACTTAAGCAGGATGCTTATCGCTTTAGTACCCCAAACCCGCCTGATATAAAAAGTCAATTTGAAGTAGAATCTGAACATACTCATTTTTTAGTCAGATGGCTCAAGATGTGAATGAAGCCTGTGCTTTGCTAGAATGGAATGAACACTAAATACGCTGGAGGGATAACAGACTTTGACAGCCCATAATACAACGATGACCTTCGCTTTGGTCTTCGTGTTTGGCTGGGAGTAAAGGTGGCTGCAATTCAAATCAACATCACAGCACGCTCATGGGTCACTATCACCGGGGTTCTCAGGGGAGGCCCAAAATGGAAATTAATTAAAATTTGTGCTGCACATTGTAATGGCCCTCCACCATTGTTGCTCCCAATATTAATTTTTATTGTGGGCCAGTTGGGCTCCCCAGGCACAGCTCCCACTCTGCCCTCCCTTTTGTCTGGTCAAAACGCTTTCATATCAAAGCTGCATATCAATGAAGTTTGCTATTCGTAAGTAGTAATTACAATATCAGCAGTTTTTACTGTCATTAAACAATGAACAATCATATTCTGATGAAGGAAACGCGCTCAGAGATTAAAAATGAATAACACACTCCCAGCCGAGGAGATGCACAGTTCTGTTTGTCTGGCAGCTAGGTGATTTTTCAATCCAAAAAGTAAGACTGAAAATAAAAAGTGAATGTTGCAGAAAGGACAACAACCTGGGAGGAAAAAAAAAAAAAGAGAGAGAGAGACCTACCTGAGTGCTAACTCCAAAATCACACAGCTTGACCTGTCCTCTTGTGTTTACTAGCATATTGGAGGGTTTTACATCTAAAGAGGAATCAGAAAAGTCCAGGTAACTAATTCTGTATTTACAGCACGTGTTTTCAAAAAGCACTTGTGCACACCATACCATATTGCAGAAATGACATCATCTGTTCAACCTGGAATTCTAATCACAAATTTAATGCAAAGCATTTTATCTGGAGGCAAAATGTAAGGTCCTAACTCCTTCACTTCCAACCATTTCTGGTTTCTATGGAAGCAAGGGTTTATTTCAACTGAAAGTCAAATAAAATCTTGGCTTCCCACAACAGTAAATGCATCCATCATCCTATCCCCAGGCTTTCAGGAAAAGTAGGTGGATAAGAAAATGTAATCTTCTTGCAAAGAATTTGCACAAAAAGGTTTAGCTTTGCTGTTGATGTGAAACTACTCTTCCCATTTAAGAAGCAGTAAGGCCAAAGGGAAGCCAACAAGGAAAAAATAAATCATTCCTATGTTGCTGGTAACAGGTCATATCTGAATGAAGCAATGACAGAAGAACGCAATCTTGTTATCTCCTGGTTTTAGGTGACAAATGCTATTTCAGATAACACTCAGAAATTGGTCTAAAAGGCATGTGGATGTGTGTGCATATATGCACGTATCGATCTTTGTTTCATTTCTCCTTCTCTTCCCTTACATCACTTTTGACTGCTGTTAGAGTTAACAAAAGAAGTGACATAGCTTTTGCCAAGGCAGTCGGTTGCTAAATAATGACACAAAGGGTTTCTGCGAAGCATTGTCAGTGACAGCAATGAGCCATTTCAGGAATTCAGGGAGCCCACAAAAACCATCCCAGTAGGAAAGAGCACACCACTGTCAATGGTACAGAGTAGCACCTGCTTCAACGTTTCATCTTCAATGGCAAAAGTGGTCTTGAACAGACAACTTGTTATATTGAATATATATTAAATATTACCCCAAATTACCCCAAAATGGAGCAAGAGACTCAATTTTTTTCATGTGAAATTTAAAAAAAACATGTGAGTCAGTCCACCCTGACCCTCCACTTCACAAAAGGTAACCCCAACAAACAATCTTGCCAATAGCAGGTACTTAATTCAAACTTCACGTTCAAACTCAGTAAACAACAATTACTGAAGTCTACTTCCTATGTGACAGGTGACATGCCAGGCACTTCCACGTACATGCGCTCATTTCATTTTGCCTGACTGACAAAGAACTTTCTTTCATTGACTACTATATTCCCAGCCCCTAGAAGAGTTTCAGGGCTGTAGTATATGCTTAATAAATATTTGTTGAACAGACGAGAGACTAAATGAATGGAAACCAGACACGCAAAGGATGATTTAATGTTGATCATTCTGTTTCAGTGATCAGGGGACGGCTATAGAACAGGTCTTGGCAGCCTGCCCTTCATACAAGACATACTCGATCCTCCCTTTAGGGGCACGCTCTGAATATAAGTTACGATGTGTAGGCTGGTGTACGTTCTTCTACCAGCTAGTCTCTCTGCCTCCAACTTTCCTCAATTTGAATTATAAATCTTACACTACGCCCATATGAAAATGACCACGTTTACTATATCATTTCTCCCCTGGTTAAGGAAGTACAATAGTCCCTGACTTCTGTCAACCTAAATGTGAACTCTGAGTTGGCCCCTTGTATACGTTTCGTAGACAGCTCTGGTAGAGGCTGTCCAGGGAACTGAAAGAAATGCTGGATTCCACATAGGCTGGTCTTATTTTCCAAATCCAATTCTCATTAGAAGCCCTCAACTTTGAGTATTTTTCTTTTGGACAACCTGCTCTTTTATATATCGACAGCTTTAAACCACTCTTAAGCTACCACATCAGATGGAGACAGTTAATGAACAAATATTTTGAGCTCCCGGAAGAAGGAGCTGCCTGGACATCACAAGCTACGCCCAAATTAACACATCTTTAGCTTTAATCAGATATACTTTTGACTTAGGTGGATCAATAGAAAGAGGAGCCATAAAACAACAGAACTGCTAGCTTATACTCTAAAAGGCAAGGTGTAAATAAGAACTTCATTGCATTTTTCAGCTCTCCAAGATCTTAACTTACATGCAAGCCTGCTCTGTGACTTTTGCACATTCACCTCTCAGCCTAGTTCCTCCCAGGGAACACTTCATCTATGAAAGCAGCGAACACCCACTCCTCCCCACATCCTTTGTATTACACCTGGGCTGTCTTAATCATGGTCTCTGAAGAAACAGAAAACTCCATCACCAAGCCTTTGTTCATGCTGTGTGTTCCTCTCTCCCTCCTGCCCGTCCCCAGGTTGAGAACCCCTTCCTCAATATTTCCTGAATGAATCCTATACTTCAACTCAAGTACCCCGCCTCCCTGTGGCCTTAACTACTCAGGCCATCCGAGTCCTGGCTTCCTCCGAACTGCTAAAGCATTTACTGTCAGTGCCATTTGTTTGGGACTAAGTATGTCACAGGGTTTGACCAGAGTTATTTACCATATTTACTGGTGTAGGTATTTCCACACCAAGTAGTAAGTTCACAGGGCAGGAATATGCTTCACACATCTCTGGGTGTATGTTTCTGACAACAGTACCTTGCTCACTGGTTAATGGCTTTTTAAACAATACACTAACTTTGCTAATAGAAGTAACCCCCCATCCCAGTAGTATCTTGAGATAGCATTTGAACATAACAGACCCCTTTAAACAAAAACAGTGGATTTAGGCTAGGAGACAGAGGACCTGCATTTTTGTCTTTTTGGCCAAGCCACAAACTTGGCATGTGAATTTAACATGGCCGATGATGTTTTCGTTTCTACCTCTGCAGGGAGACAATAAGAGCTACTGTGTCAATATTGAAGAATGGTGAGGATTAGATGAGATAACCAATGTAAAATCGCTTTTAAGAGGCCAAACACTCCATAAATATAAAGTATTATTATCTACTGATAATCAACAAAACTGTTATAAACAAAAAGTGGAATATTTTTATCTATTTAGGAAATAATTTGTTGTTGCTGCAGCCAACTTTAGCTGTATTTCAGTAAAACACTAGCTAAAAAAAGGTAATTCCCCAAGTGCAGTAAATAGAACGATAAAAACAAGTTAATGTTCACGAGGAGGCATTTTTGTCAGACCATGTGGACACATTCCTCAACAAGGCGACCGAACTGCTCTCCTCGTTATTTATGCTTCCTCTCTACAGTCTGTGTTGAACACAGTGGTTAACGTGATACTTTTATTTATTTAAAAAAAATTTTTAAAGTGATCCTTGGAAAACTAAATCAGACAATGTCATTTTCCTGCAAAAAACCTCCAAGGGCTTCCCAGCTCAACACAAAATGCAGCCCTCATGATAGCCTGTGAGGCCATCTCTGAGCTGGTCCCCATTAGCCCTGGGCTCACATCCTTCTTATTCCTTTCTCTGCCGAGTCGGCTTCATTGCACTGCCTTCCTTGTGAGACATGCTCCTTCCTCAGCGTTCCCTGCCCCTGGAATACTCTGCTCCCATACACACACACACACACACACACATAGCTTGCTCCTTCATTTCTTTTAGGTTTCTACTCAAATGTAATCTTTTTAAGAGAAGCTTTCCCCAGTCAACCAGTGGGAAGAGCAATACCCTCCCATCACAGATGTATGTGCAAATCTGTTGTCTTGTCCTCCACTGTTAAAGGGAATCTCCGCAAGTATAGGGACTTATCTGTTGCGTTAGCTACTCTATCTAGAATGGTGTCTGGTACTGACGAGGAACCACATTTGTTGAACAAACAGTGAATGAATGATATCTCTTCTAAACAGATGGGGAAATGTGCTTGTCCAGAGAACTGGACCCAACAAGGAGTTGAATCCTTCCCCACTTAATGGCATATACTTCAGAATAAATACATTTAACTATTAATGAACACATTTTTAAATGACATTTTTCACTCTGGAAAGAATCCACAATCATTCAAAAACATTTATTCAACAAATATTTACTGATGCATTAACATGTGCCAGATATTAGGGTAGGTGATGTGGAGAGAAACATAAGTAAGACCCACTCTCTACCCCTGAGGCAAATGTGGCCAAGGGACCCGCTGGCATATTCTTTTACCACAATATAGTACATGAGATTTCAGGATAACAACACTGCTTATGAATAACTGAAATGGGATTCTTTTCCTGAACAATTGGCATACCTCCTATAATAAAAACAATGAGAATTATGCAACTAAAGAGCTCCCAAACTTGGTTGTGCATTTAAAAATAACCAAACCAAACCAAAACAAAAACCAAAAGCCAACTTTTGAATTCCACCACAGATCTACTGAATTGGAAACCAATCTAACAGAGCCTGGTCTTTAGACCAGCATTCAGAAAAGACTAACATAACCTCCTGGATTGCTTCTGATTTAACTACTGTCTAGCTAAAAATATCTGAAAAGAAACTTCTTCTCTTATTTTACTTTTTAAAATCAATTTTATTCATTTAAAACACCAATTTTACTGCAATCATTCTGAACGCAATTTGATGAGTTTGAAAAATGTATACATCCATGTATCCACATCACAAACAAGATACAAAACATTTGTATGACCCCAGAAAGTTCCCTGTGCCCCTTTAGAGTCAACTCCTCCCTGACCTCTGGCAATGACAGACCAGTTTCTGTCATTACAGTTTTGCCTTTTCTACATATATCATGAAACCCATAATAAGTTGGTTAGTGTTTAGAAGTTGTATCTGTCATTAATATTCAAAGTTCATATGCTCCAAATAGTACAACAGTTGGGTCTTTTTTTTTTTAAGTAGTTTGACAATTTGTGCTTTTAACTGGAGTGTTTAGACCATTTACATTTAACGTAATTATTGATATGGCTGAGTTCAATCTTACCATCTCACTATTTGTCCCATCTGCACTTTGTTTCTCTTTTCTTTTTCTCCTTGCTTTCTTTTGGATTAGTTCGGTTCTTTCTATCTTTCCACTGATCTCTACCATGGGCTTCTAAGCCAGATATTGACATGTTCTGTAAAAAAACATATTTCAGGCTTTGAGGGCCATATGGTTTTTGTTATAACTACTCAGTTTTGCTGCTGTAGTGCAAAAGCAAACATAGGCAATACATAAATTAATGGGTCTGGCTGTGTTCCATTAAAATTTTGTTAATAAAAATAGGCAGTGAGCCAAAGGGCCTGTGAGCTAAGCTTTGCCAGCCCCTGTTTGAAGCTTTTCGTTTCTTTTTTAAAACGGCTGTTCTAAGATTTAGAGTATGTTTCTTTAACTTCTCAGTTTACTTTCAAGTAATATTTGGGTATTTCATTTATAACATAAGAACTTACAACAATACACTTCCATTTTATTCCTCCCATCCTTTGTGTTACTATTATATATCGTCTCTCCACATATAAGTTCCACACTGTACTGTCTTAATTTTTGCTTTAATCTTTTAAATTTAAAAGTGAGAAAAACTTATATATAGCCACACGTTTACCATTTCTAGTGCTACTTATTCCTCTGTATAGGCCTAATCATTCATTTGGTATCATTTTCCTTTTGCTTCAATAATTTCAACATTTGGCCTACTGGCAGTAAGCAGAATTTTTTTCTCTGCTTTGGTTGCCTAAAGAAGGCTTATTTTGCTGTTATTTTTGAAAAGTATATTTACTAAACATAGTATTTTGGATTGATAGAGTCCTCCCCACATACAACATTTTAAGGCTATCTTTCCGTATCTTGTAGTTTGTATAACTTCAGACAAGAAGTCTGCCGTCGTTATTTATTCTTCCTTTCCCCCTCCTTTTCCCTCTTCTTCGTTCTATATTTTGTTTTCTCTGAATATGTTAAAGATCTTTTAAATCACAGGTTTTTAAATTCTTTATTCTGTTGCACTTTGGTATGGCTTTGTGTTTATCCTGGTTAGGGTTTGTTGAACTTCTTAGATCCACAGGCTTACGGGTTTCATCAAATTTGGAAAGTCTGGAGTCTTTATTTCTTCAAATTGTATGTTTTTTCCTTTTCTCTCTCCTTTCCTTCTGAGACTCCAATTACACATATACCCTAGACTTCCTGATACTGTCCCAAAGGTCAATGAGCCTATGAAATTATATATATATATATGTCTTTTTACATTCTAGCATTTTTGGGGTATTTTCTTTATTTCTAACGTCAGTATCACTGATTGTTTTTTTCTGTAGTGTCTAATCCAATGTTAATTCCATCATGTGAAATTTTTATTTCAGATACTTTATTTTTCATCTTTAGATGTTCCACTTGATTCTTTATGAACTTCCATCTCTCCTCATATTGCTCATGTTTTCCTTGAGATCCTTGAATATATCTGTAATATTTATAACAACTGTTCGAAGTTCTTATCTGCTAAGTCCATTATCTCAGGGTGTGGGGAGTGAGGGGTATTGTTTATATTGATAATTTTCCCATCTTGGTTATGATCTTTCTTCCATTATCCGAAAAATACTTGTTCACCTACTAATTCTTATTTGGATGCCAGATATTGTGAATCTTATGTTGTTAAGTTCTGAATTTAGTTGTAATCCTTCAAAGATTGTTGAACTTGATACCGGCAGGTAGTTAACTTATTTGCAGATAACCAAATCATTTTGAAGCGTATTTTAGAGTCTTTATTCATAGAGAGCCTAGAATAACCTCTAATGTAAGCATGACCCTTCTAAAAAGCTTCTCTTGAATGCTCCAATGTATTCAACAAGGTCTTTCCACACTGGTTGATTGGAATTTTAAAAATCCCCAACTCTGTAGAAGCTTTAGGAATTGTTTAGCTTATACTTCCCCAGAAATATTCCTTCCCAGACAGTAGTTCTTTGTCTAGCTTTGTAAGACTTCATAGTAAGACTATGAATGCTGAGGTTGGTCATTTGGCTAAAGACTTAAGGACACTCTAATATAGTTTCTTGAGTTCTTTCTCTGCATAATTCTTGCCTCTCTAGGGTTCTACCCTGTAAATTCTAACCATTTTGGCTTTTCTGGTCTCCAAACTCCGTCTCTTCAGCTCAGTAAGACTTTTGGGCTCTGTCTGAGTCCCCTCCCCCTATGCTGCAATCCAGAAACTGTGTTAAGGCAGAAAGCTTGGGTGATTACAGAGCTTACTTCATCTGTTACCTTTTCTCAGGGAGCATAGTCCTGAAATGCTTATTATCTAATGTCTGAAAACAGATGTTTCATAAATTTTGTCCAGTTCCCTAGTTGTTTTTGGTGGAGGATAAGTCCCATAGCAGTGATTGCTTTCTGGGTAGAAGTGGGAATATCTCTTTATTTTAAAGTTCTTGTCTTTTATCTTCTGTTCATTGTTTTGACCTGATATCATAAGCTGCCTCAAATATTTTTTCATATTTATTATTATTTTTTAAGCAATCACTACACCCAATGTGGGGCTCCAACTCACTATCCCAAGATCAAGAGTCACATGCTCTTATGACTGAGCCAGGCAGGTGCTCCTCAAACTTTTTTTGAAATAGACAAGTATGACATTAGGGCTTTATTTAGTTAGGCTAAATCTTAATTCATTTCGCAGAATTTGAAGCAAATTGGATCTCCTTTAAATGTTGGAATGAGGATGGCTCCTCCCGTTTAAGTTTTATTTCATCTAAATAAAATATCTCACCTTGTATCTGAGGTGTAAGCAATCCCAGTATGCAGCCACAGAACTTATTACTTCCAAGTTTTCACTTAAAATATGCAAATTCTACAACTCTTGAAAACCACTCGAGGAATACTAAAGTGATCTCTTCTGGTTTGTTTTCAACTTCATTCTAAGCTATAAACATGACAGATAAGGCAAAAAGTTTCTTTTAAGGGGGCAGTTGGTGTCTACACTTATTTTAATGCAGCCTCAAGTTATGAAAAACTAACGGCAACTGAAAGGCTAGAGCTTTTTATTCAGCTCACTTAAAAACACCATAACCTTTCTTCTGTAAACAAAGTGCAAAAAAGATGAGTCATTAAAGTGACTGATTATAAATGGCAATCATCAGGGCAGATGTAAGTCATTTTGGTTTAATCAGGCCATTAATTATTAGGGTTTATCAATTAGTTTTATT
The DNA here is from genome assembly GCF_964662115.1 of Mustela nivalis. NCBI lineage: Eukaryota > Metazoa > Chordata > Mammalia > Carnivora > Mustelidae > Mustela > Mustela nivalis. The sequence goes on from NC_139025.1 coordinate 99,440,368, forward strand.
GAAGGCAAGGGAGCTTAAATGAATAGTAGGGCATTGATTTTAACTGAGACATTTTCTCAAAGAAAATACAAATGAGGTATGTAAAATTATAGGTCCTCTTCATACCACTAAAAAGAAACAAGCTCCATCGAATGTAAAACATAACTCTTTGGTGAAAAACCAAATTAACTCTAATTCTCTTAGCATTAGATATAAAATATGTGTTGGTGTTCTCTAACTCGCAGCAGTCTGATTTTAATCTATCTTGGCCAAGAGGGCAATACCATGTTGGAGAAATCGAGATAAAGGTACAATGCAAAGTACCCATTTTTAAATCAGCTATTTCTTATCTTCTTTAATTTTAGAAAAAAACTTAGTCATTTTATGCAGATAGATTTTTATGGGAATCAGAATAGATATCTGTTGGTCAGACCCTCTCAGAGGAAGCAGAGATGACATGGAAAGTGTGCGAGTGTGCCTGTGTGCACGTGCTCACGTGCACAGGATATATAAGATTATAGATGGTATCTGATCTTCCCATGCTGACAAGGTGGTTAGGAAAACAGTGGGACTGTGTACTTAGCAGTGCCTATAACAGAGCTGGACCTCAACAAATTGCTATTTTAAATTAATAAAATAAACGAGAGAAATGTTTTATAAACTTGAAGGCACCACATATACTGGAGGTATTGCTTTGTAGAATTGGTAATGACAATGACTCTCACCCTTGAAAGTCGGGAAGTGGGTTATCTAACACACTAAACCAGACCCAGTTCTAAATAAAGTTCATTTTCATTATACGAGCTCTACCTAAAGACAGCCTTCTACCAGGATGGCAAGTGCTGTTCAGCTGGGATCTCAGAAGAGCTAACAATTATCTGGTCACAACATGAATCTCCTGTCATAATATTTGCCCACTCCTTCAGTGAGATTTCATAGTAAGTGGGCGTTTTATTGATGATGTAATGAATATCTGAGTTGCATAAGTGACATCCCATATAGATAATAGGCAGTTATCATATAGTTCTGTTCAATAATTTGAAGTGCTCAGAAGATTAGAAAGATACCAGGAAGTGAGAAGAATAAGAGAATTTACAAACAAGGTCTCACATCACGTATAAGATAACAGTAGATGGTTATCTACAGGAGCCTCTAACTGGATAATAGCCTGAAAATGTCTTTAAAAATTAAGCATAAATTTACCATATAATCCTTGTGGTCACTTTCCTACTCTTTTTCTTTTAAAGAGATTTTAATTTTATATATTTCTAAAAGTTATTTGAGAGAGAGAACACAAGCAGAGGGGGAAGAGCAGAAGGAGAGAGAGAAACAGACTCCCTACTAAGCAGGGAGCCCCATGTGGGGCTTGATACTAGACCCTGGGATCATGACCTAAGCTGAAGGTAGGTACTTAACCAACTGAGCCTCCCAGGTGCCCCATATTTTACTTGAAAGAGAAAGAGTGAGAGAGAAAGCATGAAGAGGGGAGAAGCAGAGGGAGAGGGAGAAGCAGACTCCATGCTGAGCATGAAGCCTGGTGTGGGGCTTGATCCCATGACCCTGAGGTCACTCACAGCCTGGGCTGAAATCAAGAGTTGATAGATGTCTAACCGACTGAGCCACCTAGGCACCCCTCTGTCTGATTTTTTAACAAAATATGAAACATCAGTTAACTACACTGGTCATAAACTATGGATGAATAAAAAAAATGGTTATTTCTTCTCTAAAGTGGTATGTACTATATGACCTGATTCACTGTGATTACAAATATTTTAAAAAAGATACTAACCACCCCCACCTATCTACTCAAGAGTTATATGAACAGAGAACAAAATAAAGCCTTGTACACGAATAACAGCATTATTATAATAGCCCCAAACTAGATATGATCCAAATGTCTATTAGCAAATGGATGGATAAAATGTGATCTATCCATACAACAAATTATAATTTGGCAATAAAAAGGAATGAATAACATATGGTACCACATGGATGAACCCCCAAAACATTATGCTAGGTGAAAGAAGTGAGATAGCAAAGATTTTACATTGAGGCACCTGGCTGGCTCAGTTGGTAGAGCATGTGACTCTTGATCTCAGGGTCACTGAGTTTGAGTACCATGTTACAGATAGGGTTAACCAAAAAAAAAAAAAAAAGATTTTATGTTTTATGATTCTGCTTTTATAAAATGTCCGGAAAAGGCAATTCTATAAAATCAGAAAAAAGATCAGTGGTTCCCTGGGGCTGGGAGCAGGGATTGTTTGCAAATGGGCATGAGGACTTTTCTGGGGTGATGGAAATGTTCCAAAACGGATTATGGGGATAGTAGTACAATTCTATAACTTATTAAAAATACCTGAATCATAAACTTAAAATGGGTGAATTTGATATGTAAGTTACAGATCAATAAAACTGCTTAAAAAATCAGCCTCAAAACACAATTTGACTTATTCTCCATAGTGTCTCCGGTGCTTTCCCATCACTTTCCTACTCTACTGATAACAAAATGCAAAACATCAGTTAATTACAATGATCACATACTATATGCCAATGGCAAAATGGTTATTCCCTCTCAAAACTGATATGCACTAGAAGGCCCGATTGTGATTATAAATATTTAAAGACATGAATTTTTAAGAGTCACTTCTGTGTGTTGTAAGACTATTCCCCCACAAAAACTAAGGCTATGTAAACAAAATGTGAAAACAACTGGTTCAAACATGAAAAATTTGGTCAACCAACCATGGTTGCCTCAATAACCTCCAGAAAAGGCTCGGATTTTCAGGCTGGACTGACTCACTCTTTTTTTTCACTGAATTGACCAAATTGACTGTGGAAATTGGTATCATGTTGAGACAACCCATGTTGCCACCCATAACCGCCTCATGCAAGAAACTGTATCTTGACACATGCTGCATCAATTAGCTATTAAACAATCCACAAAAACAGCATCAGGCTGAAGCTTGCTAATAAAGACCGGAGCCCATGAGAGCATGTGCTTTCTGCAGCTCTCCACAAAATGCCCCACCGCCCACAGCCCAGCCCCCGCTCCCAACACAACCACGGGTCAGAGGGGGAAGCTACCCTCAGTCACGATGTGGCTGGGTGCCGAGGGGGCTGTTCAGAAAAGATAAATAGAAGCACTTTCACTACACTACAGCTGGAGTTACCCGATGCGCTTTGTACAGGGATCTGTGTGTCTGTTTCCTGGTAAGATTAGCTCCAAAGAAAACGTTGACTTTGTGCAAGCCATTGCGTGCTTTCTCTGGTTGGAAAAAGAAAACCACACAAATCGAGGCTTCCCTTTTTGGTGTGATCTATTCCTACCAAGTGCTGATGGTATCTGCTACTTCTGCTCTTTTTTTGGTATCATTCATGTTTTATACTTAAAATATTTAATTTGCTCTGTGCTTTCAAGCCTCGCTGGATGCTTTTAGAAAGAGCCATGGCTAAAATTCTTAAGGGAATGTGATCTCAGTTTTGAAATATGGCACGTGGCTCTGTTGTGGATGACAGTGAAAGCAGAAATAAACTTCTCTACAACTTCTTCCCTCCATAAAGCAATTACACGGTTTTGCTTGCATGCCAGGAGCCAGAGGACACATTAGCAGGTCTCCCCTCCTGGTACCCTCTCCTAGCACTGTTCCAAGGGTGCTGCAGAAACCTCCTTTCATTATCTTTCATTATGTTTAATTGTCTTATGAAAAGACAACAACTAATATATCTATCTAGTTATTTCTTGGGGACTGCATTCTAATGAATGAGAACAGCAGGTACAATTAAATATAGACTCTGCTGACATTCTGCATTACGAATTCATCTGTGCACAACAGGGACGCACATAAGAGAAAGCCACAATGCAATATAAAAGTTATTCTAATCACTCCATCATATAATAAAGGGTAGGTCATCCAAATATTCTTGCAAAGCCTTAAATAAAATTAAACAGTATAATTAGCTATCTGAAATGGCAGCTACTATCTAGAATCTCATGATTCCATTCAGAATGGAGGCAACAAACCTGGTTTTCTCCTTCATGTATGAGAAAGGCAAGAGACACGCAGCATTTAAAAAGGCTGATACCAAGGGCAAAACGGCCTCTGCCTTCCCTCAATCTTTTCACAATAAGTAAAAGAGGTTCCCTTCTAGCACAGCGGATTTTAGATTTCTGCCCAGCAATATGTACGCATTCTGGTCGGTGTGTGATAAAGAGTAGGTGCGAAGGGACCAGTTCCTGAGACTCAGAAGAGACAAGTATCTTGTCCCAGCTCTGAGAGAACCTACTTCCCCACATCTAAGATACCATGAATTCTAAGAATCCTACTGACTATAAAAGCAGTGAAAAGGGGAAAGGAAAAAATGGAATGGAGTATTACATTAAAGGCACAAATAAACTATAAGATGCATTTTAATTGTAGACTTGAAGCAGCACGTCCACAAGACGAACTCTGGTAAATTGTTCAAAAGAAATAGAAATTCTAGGGGCTCCTAGGCGGCTCAGTTGGCTGAGGGCCCAACTCTTAAATTTGAGCCCTGTGTTGGGCTCTGTGCTGAGAGTGGAGCCTGCTTGAGATTCTTTCTCTGTCCCCCTCTCTCTGCCCCTCCCTCCCCTAAAAAGAAAAAAAAAAGGAAAGAAATAAAAATTCTAGCAGCTAATACCTCTGTAGTACTTGTATATGCCAAACATTAAGCTAAATGCATTATCATCATATGCATTATTAACTCATTTAGTTCTCATTATAACCATTGAGATAAATATCATTAGCTCCATTTTACAGATGAGTAAATTGAGGCTCAAATTAATAAAACAACTTGCCTAGGGCTATACAACTAGAGTTTCCAATCCTAAGTCTTATTCTTTTTTTAAAAGATTTTATTTATTTATTTGAGAGAAAGTGTGCATGCACAAGTGGGGGGAAGGGCAGAGAGAGGGGGAGAGAGACAAGCAGACTCCTCTTTGAGCAAGGAGCCTGATGGGGGGTTCGATCCCAAGACCCTAGATCATGACCTAAGCCAAAGTCAGATGCTCAACTGACTGAGCCACCCAGGTGGCCCTCTAATCCCAAGTCTTAGGCCTTAACAAGCTGAACTATATAGAAGATAAACCACATCTGAATTTATCGGCTGGACTATTATCCCAGCTTTGGCACTGAATAGCTGGCTGATCTTCAGATGTTTTATTTTAGATCTTTCCATTTCTCATGGGAAAGAAGATAAGGAGGAAAGTCTGGGGAAGGTTCTAACTATTCCCACATAATCTTTCGCTGCTTTTCTTATGAAGCATTATTTGAACTACACAACAGCTTTTATGAACCAGGTACAGTGCTGTGACCTCAAAGAGGTTAAGGAGCTGACCCAAGGTCACATAGCAAAGTTGAATTAGGAGGCAGAACCAGGACTTAAACCTGGGTCTGACCCTAAAACCAGAGCTCTTCCATTAGACCACCAACCCCGATGGCCTTTTTTATGGCGAAATTCTTTAGCCTGATGAGCCTTTGTTTCTTCACCTAAAAATGGGGATGACAACCTTGCAAGGCTGTCACCAAGCTCAAATGAAATAATACACACAAAAGATCTAATATAGTAGTAGACAAAAGGCATTCAGTGAATGATAACAATTATTGTTGCACACAGTCCAGAGGGAACTTAATACTCCCAACAGCAAAATAATGGACTTGATTTCCATGGGGCTGATCATTTCAAACTAGGTCTTCGAGAAAAGAACAGGTGTGGAGCGGTCTTGTAAGTATAACTAACTTGTAACTGCTGTAAATTCTGGCAGAGTGTTCTACCTGAGGATAAATCTCTTACTTTAGTATTAGAAAGGGTAACAAAGGATAACTTCCAATGAAGCGACATACCACTATAGAACAATTTTTTCTTGCAGAAAAAAATTCTCAAAGAAAAATGCTGTTCCCAGAAAGTTACAATTCAATTTATTCGTTTCATAAACATGCAGTGGCACATCAGTACCACACACTAACTGTGGCCTTCAACCTCTCAGCAACAGAAATGACCATCACACAAGTGTTCTCCATCTTCCTCTGATAAACTGCTAAACTTCACGGTCCGCCTCAAGACAAAGCCATGATCAGAGCTCGCTGCAGGGCTTGGTGAATCACACATGCAGCAGGGCACACAGAGTGCACCCTGCGGGTAGTTGGACAGAGCTCATCATAGAGGCCAGGGGCTCCTTGGAGGGTACTATGAAAACCTTTAAGTCCAAATGCACATAGTTGACTTTAAATCCCAACCCCCAGCAAGGTAGAAGGCCTTTAGGGGACATGACGGGGGAATAACTACCCTCTCCCGCTTGTGTTCCTTCTCTGTATGGTACATGATCTCTTTTCTTTCCTCTAAGGCTTCCAAGGATACTCATTTCAGAATGGGAGGGGGGAGGTGCCCTGCATAGTAATTCCCCTGGGTTCTTCATCCTGTTAGAGATGTCCTGAAAGGGAAGACTCTGCTGTGATAAATCCTATCACAGATGCATAGGAGAAAGAAAAACTAAGTCCACAACAACCCTCTCTGATTAAGTAGAGTACCCACACAGACAGCTATAGAAAGATCACATATTTTTTAAATTAAGCTTTTTATTTTGAGATCATTGTAGATTCACATGCAGTTAAAGACACAATATGGAGACATCCTGTATACTCTCTATCCATGGTAACATCTTGTAAAACTACAGTACAGTATCACAAACAGGGTACTGACACTGGTATAGTTAAGACAGAGAACGTGTCCACCACTATACTCTTTTCTACCACACCCACTTTCCTCTGACCCCTGAATATTCTCCTTAGCTCCTGGAAACCACTAATCTATTCTCCATATCTATAACTTTGTCATTTAAAAAATATTATAAAGGGGGACTTGGGTAGCTCAGATGGTTAACCACCTGCCTTCGGCTCAGGTCATGATCTCCAGGTCCTGGGATGGATCCCCATGAGTTGGAGTCTACTTCTCTCTCTCCTTCTGACTCTTCCCCTGCTTGTGCTCTGTCTTTGTATCTCTCTCAAATAAATAAATAAAATTTCTTTTAAAAAATATTATAAAAATGGAATCATACTATATTTACCTTTTTGTGCCTGACTTTTTTTTTTTTTAAACTCAGCATAATGCTCTGGAGATTCCTTTTTACTGCTGATTAGTATTACACAGTATAAACGTACAATGTTTAATTATTCACTCACTGATGGACATCTGGGTAGGTTCCAGTTTTGGGCTATTATAAATAAAGCCGCTGTGAACATTTGTATACATGTTTTTGTGTGAACTTAAGTCTTCACTTCTTTGGGATAAATGCTTACGAGTGCAACTGCTGGACTGGACAATAGTTGCATGTCTAAATTTTTAAGAAATGCAAAATTTGGGGTGCCTGGGTGGCTCAGTGGGTTAAGCCGCTGCCTTCAGCTCAGGTCATGATCTCAGGGTCCTGGGATCAAGTCCCGCACTGGGCTCTCTGCTCAGCAGGGAGCCTACTTCCTCCTCTCTCTCTCTGCCTGCCTCTCTGCCTACTTCTGATGTCTGTCAAATAAATAAATAAATAATCTTAAAAAAAAAAAAAAAAGAAATGCCAAATTTTCCACTGGGGCTATATCATTTTGTATTCCTATTAGCAATGTGTTAGTGATCTAATTTCTCTACATCCTCATCAGCATTTGGTATTATCTCTATTTTTAAGTTTTAGCCATTCTGGTAGGTGTGTGTTAATATTTCAATGTGGTCTTAATCTGGCTAATAATGCTGAACATCCTTTCACGAGCTTATTTGCTATCTGTATATCCTCTTTCAGTGGAATGTCTCTTCACGTCTTTTTACTGCTGAGTTTTTAGAGTTCTTTATACATTCTAGACACACTCTTTTAAAAGAATACTTTTAAGTAATGTAATATGGGGTTTCTTGTCTTCTGAAAATCATTACCACAAATATGGAAATCCCCAGTGATTACCCGAGGCAAAGAGAATGAATGACCAATGTGGGGAAGAAGGCTTAGTCTGTAGAGACGTTCATTTGTGTGGATTGTCAGAGCTGGAGAAAAACCAACAACCCACAGCCATTAAACTAGTTTGTTTACCTCAGTTAATGGGCTAAGTCTATTTTTTTTTTCGCCACAAATGTTCGTGAGTCATGATCTACTACGGCATTGCCATGTGATTAATATTTACATTTAAAGGACATTCTTTAAAGGATTTAAAAACAGGAGCCAAGGTAAGTGGGCTCCTGTCACCAGCACTTGCTTAACACAAATGCCCCTTCCAGACACAGCAGACTGAAATAGTCAGAGAGCTCAGGGAAGGAGCCCCCACACCTCGACTCTCTCAGCGTCTCATGATCAACATAAAACCAACCAGGGATGATTCCTTTCTAAATGACTTGGGTTGCTCAAACACTAACCAGTTCTTTAAAACAAAACAGAACAGGGGCGCCTGGGTGGCTCAGTGGGTTAAGCCGCTGCCTTCGGCTCAGGTCATGATCTCAGTGTCCTGGGATCGAGTCCCGTATCGGGCTCTCTGCTCAGCAGGGAGCCTGCCTCTCTCTCTCTCTCTCTCTCTCTCTCTCTCTGCCTGCCTCTCTGTCTACTTGTAATCTCTCTCTGCCAAATAAATAAAATCTAAAAAAAACAAAAAACAACAAAAAAAAAACACACACAAAACAAAACAGAACAAAACAAAAACTCTGACTGCTCCTCCAGATAGGAAAATTACGGCTGAAATTAAAAACTCACTGTGACCTATGAGTAAGCATACACTCAGTACATCTCTACAAAAGAGGTTGTTATGAAAGTTTTGTGCACATTTTTCACAAGTTACTTAAAACTAACCAGGTTAGTTTTCAACTGACAGTAATGTTTTCCAACATTCCTTTCCCTAAAGAATCACTTTATCCAGCAAATGATGATTAGTTTCTGCCAAAAATCCCAACTTCACTACCCATTAAGGTATTAACACAGCCACCTTGACATTAACATTTCTTTCCTAAGGAATTCAAAGCTTTTACTTCTACCCTCCCATCCTCTTCTCTCATTTAGTAAATACAATAAAATAAATTGGGGATGTAATATAAATATTCTAACATTTTTTCAAATCTTTAAGTTTACACTGATCTCATGTAAAAGGCATTCACAAACATATATAACATTTACCTGCCTACACTCTTGGATAACTGGCCTCCAATTCTCTTCCAAATTCCTTCCTCAAAAAGAATGCCCTTGCATGGGCATTCTTCTTGTACCTTTTTTTGGCACCTTCCTGTGAATCTATAATGATTTCAAAATAAAAAGATAAAAAAAAATTTTTTTCTCACCCATGTTGTGTTTCAACATGTTCTTTTTATAATTCTTTGTTAGTCAAAATATTTTATTTTGGTATACTTTATAGCAGGTAAAACCTTTTCCCTTTAAAGATGTCTTTCGATTTTACTACACCATTCTGGTTCAGAAAGCACCCATTTTCTTTTCTTTTTTTTTGTTCAGATTTTATTTATTTGAGGGAGAGAGGGCATGAATGCATGAGTGGGCGGGGGGCAGAGAAAAAAGCAGGCTCCCCGCTGAGCAGGAAACCTGACATGGGGCTCAATTCCAGGACCCCAGGATCATGACCCAAGCCAAAGGCAGACGCTTAACTAATTGAGCCACCCAGGTGCCCTGAAAGCACCCATTGTCTTAGCTGAGTCACACTGCTTTAATCCTCAATTATTTGTTTGCATTTCAGTGTCTCAACTTCAGTTCTAGACAATTTCATACTTCATGGAAGTCCGTACTTTGAATGAACACAAAATAGTTTATAGACAATCAAGCACTTGGGGCAGTGTCTGTACAGAGTAATGCTCAATAAACATTCATTATTATTACTCCTACTAATCCTATCATTATTTCCAAAGCATAACCTACTCTCAGGGATTCCTGATCTTTTTCCTTCTTTTCCCATATACCTCTCTGATTAGCCTTATTCCCTTACCTCACAAGCCTGTCATCCTTCTGTCTGTCCCAGATCACAGAATACGGAATCCTGGTGCTTGAAGAAACCGGGTGACTGCCTAGCCATCCCTTCAATGTATATAAGAGGAAACTGAGGCCCAGAGAAGAGAGTCCTGCCTTTCCAGGGTCACACAACAAGGCAGTCAATAAGTGTGACTGAACTGGGAATTCAAATAAAGCTTTATTCCTTTTTAGAAATTAAGCTTTTAAAGTTGTCCAAGTTGGGCCAAGTCAGCATTATATACTTGTAGTTCTTTACTATTATCTAAAAGAAAAAATGGTTTAACTAAGGAAAGAAAATATTGTCCAATTTCCAGATGATCCCAATTCCTAGACCACAACAGCTACTTCTAAGTTTCTCTCTCTCTCTCTGACATTGCCAAGTCCTTTAAATCATCAGGGATTTTTTCCCAACCTACTGATTTGTTAGACCAAACACAGGCAGGATTTTTCAGGGACTCTGAGGTACGATGATAATGAGAGAATCACTGAGACTCTTCAAATGAATGGTTTGCCTTTCTGGCGGGGGAAACTTCTTTCTAAAGCACAGCTTCTACCACACTGCTGAGAAGAGAGTTCCTTCTGTCTCTTCCTTTGCTAATATATTTTTTAAAGTCTGACTTACTGTGGTAAAATTCATACTTTCCAGGTGTATAGATCTATGTGTTCATTTTTTTTTTAAGATTTTATTTATTTACTTGAGAGAGAGCAAAAGCCAGAGAGATCACAGAGGGAGAGGGAGAAGCAGGATCTCCCCTGAGCAGGGAGCCTGACATGGGGCTCAATACCAGGACACTGGGATCATGACCTGAGTCGAAGGCAGATGCTTACCAACTGAGCCAGCCAGGCGCGCTAGATCTGTGTGTTCCCACAAATGTGTACAGTTGTGTAACTACCACCAAAATCAAGGTCCAGAACATTTCTAACACTCCCCAAAATTCCCTCATAGCTTTAGAGTTAACCTGCCCTCTACCCTTTGGCAACCACTCATGCATTTTCTATCCATGTAGTTTTACCTTTTCCAGAATGTCATGAAAGTGGAATATACAAGAGGTGGCCCACTGAGGTTGACTTCCCTCACATAGCATAAAGTTCTTGACCTCTGTCCCTGTTGCGTGTATCAGTAGTTTGTTCCCTACTATTACTATACAGTATCCCACCGCTATAGGATTAACTATAGCTTGCTTATTTGTGTGCCATCTACAAGACATCTGGGCTGTCTCCAGTTTGGGAGAACTGTGAATCAAGCTGGCTCGTGCTGCAGGAAAGTATGAAACGGTTTCCTGAAGCACCTGTACCATTTTGCATCCGTGCCAGCAATGCAGGAGAGTTTCCTCTGCTCTATATTCTTGTTGGCACTTATATTATCCATTTTTAATTTTAGTGAAGGGCTCCCTTTTATTACAGAAAAAAAGTAGCAGGAAACATTATTTAGTACACTGAACTACTACTGAAACTTCAAGCAACCTTACCTCCTTTCTTTCTCTTGATACCCACAAAGCAATGCATTTGGAAATTCCATTGATTCTACAATTAAAATATACTCAGGATCTGACTACCTCTCCTCATTTTCACAACTGTCTCCTTGATCTGAGCTTCTGTAACTCACCTGCAACAGTTCCTAACAGAACACACAAGCCTCCTTGCTGTTCTGTGAACACTCCAGACACATCCTACCTGGTGACTCCTGCTCTATTCTTCCATATACCTATCTGACCAGCTCCTCTCCTCCTCCAAGCCTCTACTCCAAGCTCATCTTCTGAGGCCTACCCTGGGAACGCTACAAACTATTCTTTGGGGGCTCCAAGCCTGACCTAGCTTTTCTTTTCTCCATATTACTAGCCATCTTCTAACACAATGTATTTGCTTTTTTTACTATGTTTATTATTTATGGACTGTTTCACAACCCTGCTCTACCCTTACTAGAGTGAGTTCCATGAGTATAGGAATCTTTTTTTTATATACTAATGTATTACAAGTGTCGGGAACATAGCTGGTATTAAATAATAGTTGCTAGATGACTGAACTAATGACACAACTTTGGAATCTAAGGTAGTTCCACTTAGGTCTGTGTGAGGCCAGATTTGTAACAAGTAAAGCCAAGAGGGAGCAGAAAATAACATTCCAACATGCATGTTGACACAAGACTTGGTTTCTCTAAACACAATTCTATTTGCACAGTGTTTGCCTTCAGAATAACATAAATTATAAACATAGGGGGAATCCTGGGTGGCTCAGTCAGTTAAGTGCCCGACTTTTGATTTGACTCTGGTCCTCAACTTGGGGTTGTCAGATCGAGCTCTTGTCGGGCTCTGCGCTCAGTGCTGAGTCTACTTTAGATCCTCTCCGCCTCCCATTGCCCTTCTCCTGGCATGTGTGCACGTGTGTAATCTCTCTAATAAATAAATAAAATCTTTTTAAAAATTTAAAAAGTATATATATATATAATACAAAAACACGAAAAACCTCTCCTACTAGAGAAAGCAGATGAAATGAACCAGGTTCATATATGTAAAAAATGTCTTGGGACACCCAACCATCGAGGTTTTTGTCTTTCTATAAACTCCTCCATCTGTGTAAGATTGCCCGAGCCTGATTGCCAATTTTATTTTCTTAATCTAAACTCTATTCTCATTACCCTTCCATTTCTATTTTTTATCCTCAGGGAAAGAGCGAGCAGTTACTGCCAGGGCATTCGCACATCTTCCAAAGAAATGGCACAGGTGTTAATCTTGTATTTATGTTTGATGTGGGTAATGATGGCCGTGGCTGGAGCTGCAGGCTTATTAATATGCAGGGCTCTCACCTCATTAGTGGCGATGTATGTTTTGAAGTTAAGCTGCGATGTTTGCTGCAATGTCAAATCTGGTCTACCAGACTTTCTCACTGTTCATTTTCTTTGTTTTTAACCAGTCAGTACATGCTACGGTTAGGGGGCTCACACATGTGCTGCTTAATAAAGACGATCTTCCACAGTAGTTAATCTTGGTGGAACTTTCAAATATTATTAATAATAATGTTCTCATGCGATACCACATGTCTATCTTAGAGAAAAGGTTTTCACAATTTTTGACCCGGTAAGACAAAGAATAATAAACTCTCTTCCCGGCTTATCTGGAAGTGGTATGTGCTTAAACTGGATTAAAAAGTGATTAATTCATAGTTATTATATAATAAAACTTGGGCTCATTATTAGCATTTGATAGTCTATGAAGTACTTGCATATATATCTCAACCAAATCATTACAGAAATAAAATAAAACTAGTAAAATCTTACTGATGTGGCACCTGGGTGGCTCAGTCGGTTAAGTGTCTGTCTTTGGCTGAGGTCATGATCTCATGGTCCTGGGATCGAGTCCCACAGTGGGCTCCCCGCTCAGGCGGGTAGTCTGCTTGTCCTTTTCTCTCTCCCCCTGCCCTTCCCTCTACTCATGCTCATTTCTCTCTCCTGCAAATAAAATCTTTAAAAAATTTAAAAATTAAAAAAAACTTATTGAATATAATATTTGATCATTCATTATAAACAGTAACTGTTATATTTCAATTCTTTAAAAAAAATGTCCAGTAGACGTTACACACATGAAAGAAACAAACCTGTGCCAGACTAACAAGCCCCGCAGGGTGGGTGGTCTCACCGCTGCTGCTCAGTGCTCGTACCGCTACTGCTCAGAGCTCATTGTACTCTATAGTCCTCACTGAATACACGCTGCAGGAAAGACTCTTAATTTTCACCAGCTTGTTTAGAAGTCATTAACTGTGTTTTTTATAAATTTCAAAAGATACTATGTAGGCATTTATGTTTTCATGGCTAAAAATCCAGGACTACAGTATTCTGAGGAAGCCATTTAAATGAGAGAAACAGTATTTTCTTTTCTCATTAGGTAATTGAATGCAGATGTTTCTTCGTCTTTAAAATCTGTGTTCATAAGTACAAGACCCTGGCTCTAGGGGCAGAATTTGTAGGGAAGGAAATGATGATTGGTGGAGAACACAGGTACTTAGACCAAGACAAAGGAGAAAGAAACTTAGATCACTCATGAGCATTTCTTTGCACCATCTTCTGTTCACTCTGTTCTTGTGGTACCTCTAGCAGCCCCACCCCCACTCCCACCCCCGCAGAAGGACCACTGCCTTTGATTTGACAATGTGACACATGTTCAGCTAGAATTCCTATCCATCATTCATTTAGAGAAAGCAAAAATGAGTATATAGGCTTTTAAGAGGGTACAGCCATGAGCTTATATAGCAAAAGTGTAGAAACAAGCATATTACCTATTTAATTGCCTTAGCTGAACTTGGAAGCTCTGATCTTTAATTGCCTGATTGAACTGATCTAAAAAGCTATAATTTTTTAATCAGGGAGAAAATTAAATAGCTTTTTGGTAAATAAAAAAGCATCTTTAATCTTATTTTTATGAAATCCAAGTTATTAAATATGGACAAAACCTCTAAAATATTAAGTTAACAACTACTCAATCTAGTACAATCCTTCACAAAAGTCTTCAGGGACACCTGGCTTCTTCCACTGGTCAATAAGAGCACACACTTTTAAATCCAGAAGGCGAAAGTTGCCGTGAATAACCAGGAAACTCTACAGCTAAGCGTATAAATATATTTAATGAGGTATAGTAACACAGCATATTATTTCTTTAGGTGGGTACCTATAATTACTGGGAATAACTGTTCACCTGCACTGTAATTCATTAGTCTTTCTAACTAGAAAGACACAGATGCACATTCACTCACTGGTATTTATTTAAAACCTTGGGAGAGTTTGTTGGCCTATTACCACTGTCCCCATTCCGCCCCTCACAGATACCTTCTTCCCTTAACTAGGAGCATTTTACAGTGGGTGATGCAGTAGGAATTCAGCCAGACAGCAAAGACTGAGAAGAGAAGTACAAGTTCAGGATTCCTTTTTGGAAACTTCATGTCCTCAATCAGGAAAGCCACTAAGGCCACAAGGTATGTGAAGCGATCTCTTCAGGAACAGCACAGGATGATATTTGAAACATTAGTCAAAGGAAGGGATGCAATTGTATAGAAAGTGAAGGCTTCCACAGTAAAAGAAACTTTTCTTAGCTCAAGTTGCATTCAGAGCTGGGGAGGATCTACTCGCCTCTGAGAGGCTCTGGTCCACCACACTTGCCCACAGTGATTACAGATCGTTGTTCCAGGAACCTGACATATACCTTGGGCTTTATTCTTAGAGCCCAAGCATAAATCCCTTTGAAACATGTCTATCTAGATCCCATTTCACAGAAAAATTCAATTATTTCTCCAAAAAAAAGAGTAAAACTAAAACCAATGATTGCAAAGAAGAAAAAACAAAGATGATGGCAGAATAACCAAACAGTATTTCCCTATCCACTATAGTTCTTAGTGCTACTAAGATTCCTCACAGAAAGTTTTGGTTAGGGAGAATTCACTGTAAGCCAGAAGTATGCTGTATGCCCAGAGTACAAGACAAGCCTAAGAATCACTTTAATAGTAACATTTGCATTTCCATGGCAAGGTCCTTTTAAATGAAGGCTTTGCTGTTGAGAATTGATGTCTTCCTCGAGTTCCTTTGTCAAACGGATAGCAGATGTCCATAAAAATCAATAAAATGGCAAGAACTGACCACTGTGTTAACTCCGATTCAAAGGGCTATTACTACTTTATGAGTGGATGAGTGTGGGGAGGTGGGAATACAGGGAATAGAAGCAGTACAGGTCATATTATGTGAAGTACCATTCTCTCTTAACCTCGGTGGTGAAAACGCTCCATTCTTTTCTCACCCACGAGATGTGTTCGTATGATGACTTCTTCCCAGGAAGAGCAACACTAACACAGCTCAGCTCACTGCCCCTACGCCTACATTTTGCGCCAACTATATTCTAGAAACAGAATGGTCTGGCTTTAAGGGAAAACTTGGTTCGTGATTCCATTTAATCTGCATAAAAGCCTTCAAAAACTGCAAGTTTTACTTGTCAAAGTCTACACATCCTCTTTAAAAGGGGATGAGGGATTTAAGAAATCTGAAATCACTAGGATGTTAAAACCACCACGAAGGAAAACAACCCTTAGTGACAGATGTGATACTACAATTGAAGGCATCAGTTGTTAACTCGTGCTCTCAAAGCTTATAACTTTTTTTTAAAAAACTTTCCTTTAATCCTGTCCAATGTGCATGCTATTGCATTCCCCAAATGTGCACGAAGCAGGGCTGAGTAGATGTGTAAAATTAAACAGTACCACTAGTAATAGGAGGCCCTGAAGTTGCTTTGCTATAGTCTGTTTCTCACTTAATAATTTGCTCCAAATGAATTCAGACATGTTGGGAACACTGAAAAATTCAAAGGGAGATTCCTTTCACAACATTCAACAGTTACCTGATTAATCTTCTCGTTTGTTCTGTTAATAGACTAGGAGACTAATCTGTGGTGCATTCACCAACTCCTTGTTTAAAGCTTTACTTTCAAGGTATGTATGTAAGGCAATCTTTTAAGGATCAGTGTATGGTGATATGTGAAGCATTAATAAGGGGAAGGGACACAACTGTATAGAAAGCGAAGGCTTTGCGGTAACTAGAGTTTAGATTTAAAAATCAGATCCTATGATCTTCAAATACTATGAAATACCTTTTTATATGTTTGGTAACCATCCACAAAAATACCTCACCTATAATCTAAAATGAGAGCAGCTGAAGGAGAAAATAAGAAAAACACTTATAAAGCAGCCATCTTTTTGATCACCAAATGTATCAGCTGGCTTAAATATCAGATCGTTTATTTTATTTAAAAAATCAAGGTATCTGGAGAGCTTCCTACCTACCCAAATTCACAAATTAAGTCAGAGCTTGTAAGTGTGATACATACCTCTATGTAAAATCTTTAAACTCCACAAATAGGTGAGGCCTTTAACAACCTAAATTAAAGAAAGAGAAACAGTCCAATTATGATTTTTATCAGAAATTTTCCATATTTTATTTATATTTTATATAAATATATATTTATAATATTAAACATATTACCATATCAACCATCATTCTTCCTTTAAACTCTGAAAACCAACAAGCATTTTTTGCACATCTCCCATTTCTGTGCCATCCTCTTTGAGGATGCCAAATGTGTAAGTTACAGACTTCTTTCCTTTAACTGGCTTCCAGGGTTCTGAAGTTAAGACACAATGAATGAAAAAAAGGAATGTATGTGCATGCAACATGACTTGGAAACACATCTATTAAATTCTCAGTGTTGGTGTGGGCAGGGAGGAAAGGCCTTCCTTTCCTATACTTCCGCATGTGGAATTTTCTTTTTTTAAGTAATGACATTTATGACTAAGGAAAGACATTTTTTAAAAAGTTAACTAATGAAAGGCAATGGGGAAGCAGAGATCGCTTTTCCTGCCTATACTCAGGAAGGCTTTACCAAAGTGCTGAGCTCTAAGTAACAGATTCAACTGATGTAAAGGAAAGAGGAAAGTGTTCAGGCCAAGGTAAAAATATACTGTCCACGTGCTGGGGCTATGTACTTTTCAAATAGATCAAGGTCAGGAAAGACAAAGAAATGCTGAGAGACGGCTCTGAGTTAGTAGAGACCAGAGACATGACAACTAAATACAATGTATAACCCTAGACTGGATGCTGGATTGGAATTTTTTTTTAAGACTTTATTTATTTATTTGACAGAGAGAGAGAGAGAGAGAGAGACAGTGAAAGAGAGAATACAAGCAGGGGAAGTGGGAGAGGGCGAAGCAGGCTTCTTGCCGAGCAGGGAGCCAATGTGGGGCTTGATCCCAAGACGCTGGGATCATGACCTGAGCAGAAGGCAGATACCCAACAACTGAGCCACCCAGGCACCCCTGGACCCAAAATTTTTATTTTTTTGGTCTAGAAAGGATATTACTGGACAACTGTAAAAATTAAGCTAGGACTGCTGAATTAGGTGGCTGGTTAATATTATACCAGCCAATGCTAATTTCCTGGTTTTGATTAGTATACAGCACTGATGGGAGAGAATGTCCTTGTTCTTAAGAAATATACACCTGAAGTATTTAGAGATAAAGGGCCATGATGTCTGCCATGTACTCTCAAATGTTTCAGGAAATAAACACATAGCAAACGTGGTTAACTGCTAACAACTGGGGAATCTGGAGGAAACATCTTACAAGTTTTCTGTGAGTTTAAAATAATTTAAAAAGAAAAAAGTTTCCAAAAAATGTTTTAAATGATATTCAGGTAGGAAAGAACAAAGTGTACCAAGATGAGCGGCCTCGCAAGCCAGGCTGGCAGATAAAAGCATATGTGTGGGGTTATGTAGGAAACACTGAAAGGGCAGGTCAAGAAAATAAAGTGAGAAAATACAAACATTCTTATTACATTGGATTTTTTTTTTTTTAAAGATTTTATTTATTTATTTGACAGAGAGAAATCACAAGTAGATAGAGAGGCAGGCAGAGAGAGAGAGAGGGAAGCAGGCTCCCTGCTGAGCAGAGAGCCCGATGCGGGACTCGATCCCAGGACCCTGAGATCATGACCTGAGCCGAAAGCAGCGGCGTAACCCACTGAGCCACCCAGGCGCCCTTACATTGGATTTTTGATTGAACGGCCTGTGTTAAGAATAATCAAATAAGATTCTGAAAAAAAAAAAGATGTTTCTAAGACCCTAAGTACATAGATTACCATCTATGTGAGAATTTTAATCACCAAACGCCTTAACAATCTTTATATAGAAATGGTTGTAAAAGGGGATGCATGTGTTTTATTCACACCCGTGACCCTGTATGCACATGAGTGTGAACCTACCAATTTCAAGGTTGACTATTCATAATTATGTATCAGATACAATGGAATGAACCTCTATCACTCAAAATTTACTACCAGAATTTAAAAGTACCCACCATTATAGGAAACTTTAGGTAAGTCAGGATTGTAAAAACAAGGAAACCTGCCATTATGAGAAGTAACTGAGTGATTTATATATTTACTTTGAAAATGATGAGAAGAAGGTTAGGGCTAAATCTGGAAGGATTTTAGTTGATCAAGAAAGACTAAGAGCAATACTAAAAAGAGAAATGCAAAAGGAGAAAATCAATTTCCAAATACTAAAGATCTAGAAGAAGGAAAAATCTATATCAATTAATGCTGAGATCGACATATTTTAGTTCTTAGAGGAGGATATACACCTGAAAGATTTGATAGCAAAGTATGATCATTTCCACAATAAGTTAGTCTGTTTTAAGAGAACAGAATACATTTTTATAGCAAATTATTTCTTCCAGGATTTGGAATAAGTGTCATTACAGTAAAACACATATGTTCTGGACGGTAAGATAGTTAAAAAAAAAAAAGGAAAAAAGAAAATATCAAAATAGTAATAATGATAATGGACAGGGGAAGGAAATAGGCAAAAACATTTCCATAAATGCTTATAAAAGTAACAGTAATAATGAAAACAATTTTCTCTTTGGGTAGTAAGATGAGGCCATCTTATTTAGTATGGAAGTAATCACCTCTGAGTTCTGGAATTAGGGCTAAACTTCCCAATTTATAAGCTTAGTTGCATATTATAAAACCTTCCCATTAAAGATGGTTTGCCACTAAAAACTGGTCCCACAAAAAATTAATAACCAGTAAACACACAAGGGGAAGGCAATCCATACATTCAGCTCATCAGGAAAAAAAAAAAAAGTAAAAAAAAATGTTGATTTTGTGATACTTAATAAAATTATAAATCTTAGAGCTTCAAAAATAATGTGTGATTTTTTCCAACTTTGTCAAAATAGACTACCTTTTCCTTGAGAAGCGTATAAAAATCAATGTAGAGGGAGTTAGAAATATGTCCATTGAAACTCTAGAGGGTATTATTGGTATTCAGTATGCCAGGTTTCACAACGATGACTTGACAAAGCCTTGACACTAAAAGTACTTATATCTGCTGTCAATCACTCACTCCTTGACATGTCAAGTGCACAGCCTTTCAGGGACAACTTCAATCAACATTACCACTCAAAATACAGCACACAATGTCACTACTTCAGAAATGAGAGGAAAAATAAAACGTGCGAGGATGGCCAGGAATGGCAGAAAGGCATTCCTCTTTCTAGGGAACCACATTCAAATGGAAAGTGGGTAAAAATCACCGAGCAAGCTGGAAGGCTAAAATCAGCCAGTTTATGTGAATGGCTTTTTTCCTGGAAAAATATTCTCGTGCCATATATCCTATAAGAGAAGATTCAAACAACACATCATATAAGCTGACAGGTGCCATCCTGTAACGAACCTTGGAGCTTTGGACATCCACAGCATGCCAGGTTATTAGAACCTGAGAAATATAGCTAACTAAGGAGAGGAAGAAATGCCTAGATGTGGTTCTAAGACATGAAAGGAATCTGAAGCAATTCCATGTGTCACTCCACTCCTTTCTCGTATGTTTCTCTCTTTTTTACCCCTCTTTCTCTCTCTTTCTTTTTTTTTTTTTTTTTTTCCTCTTTAACTTTGTTCTCCCTTTCAGGCCTTCCTCTCCTTTTTCCTCATTCTCTTTGGAAAGGAGAGTGAAAGAGCATGGGGCCTGGGGTAAAACAATGCTGGGTTCAAATCTTTACTGATTAGTTAGTTATAGATAACTTCAATTTTTCTAAAGCTCATCTTGCACATGTATAAAACATGATCAGTAACCTATAATTTAGAGTTTGCAATAAAGATTAAATGACATAATATTTATACATAAAACACTTCATCAACATTGGCACAGGGAGGTATTCAATACTATTTCTCTCCTCTGATTCTGTTGCTTATGACATGGCAAAGAGCAGCCATGTGCATTCTTGGGCCTCATGGACGGAACTCAAAGAACAATACTGATCTGTCTTCAGAACGGTAGAGGAGAAAAGACCTACAAACATCAGTTTACTAGTCTTATTTTGATTGGGGGAATCCTTCCACTCCTGTCTGTCAACTGCAACAAATGATTATTCAAGTTTGTAGACTAATCAAATTACATTAAAAAAATATGCTTTGGAGGCATTATGCAAGCTTAGGCCCCAGCAGAATTTATAAGAAGTGACAGAGGAAGAGCTAAATTATCAAAAGCATTTCTTTTACTCTGGTCACAAGCAGTTTCATTCCTATGACCTGATGAGCCATAAAAGCTAAAGAAATTGGACACATTTTAGCGGGGGGAGAAAAACCCCTAATTTTTTTTAAAAATGCAAGGGAAAATATAAACGATGCTTTGGGCTAGCGCTCATTTTAGTGCCTTTAAAAATTATTTAAAATAATTTTTGTTGTATTTTCAATTACCCAATAGGTAACGCTGGTATTTGAAGCCCGATTATTATTATTTTTGCTGACTCTATTCACTTTGCAGGCTTCTCACTCCAGTAGAATTGAAAAAACCAATGGCCTTGTGTGGATGCCCCACACAAGAGGGAGGTAAGATTTATGAAGTCCAGGAAGAACATACTTCTCTGACTGAAGGAGTCTGATTCCTATTTTAGCCAAGTTCAACACATAATTGAGTATATAGAACTCATATACTTTTTTCTTTTTCAATTGGTATCCTTGCCTTTTTTTGCCCTTTATTATACGTGTTATTAAACTTTAGAGCCAGGAACTGCCAAAAGCCACAAAGCATTCATTCCCCTCTGAGATTAAAAGAGGAAATGAAACATTTTTATTTTCATCTAAAATAGTGATTTAAGTACTCAAATTTCATACTAAACTAATCTACCTAAACATGTGGATTAGAAGCTACTTAGCAAAAGCATCAGAAAAGAAAGTTCTCATCACCCTGGGCAGTTCACACTAATAATTAGAAAGAAAAAAGGAAAGCTGTGAATTACAATGAACTGAGACCAAATAAGTGTCCATGTTGGATTAAAGGATTTGAGTTGTCAGTCTGATGTATAATGGATGCAAACATCAGCCATTTAATTAAATGATACATGGTATAACCACTTTGTTCTGCATAAAACGGCTTAAGTTATCAGAGTGCCTTTAGTTAAGCAACTGTTTACTATTAACCACCCCATGACTTCTCTTAGACGCTGTTCAGCCTGTATTATTCCAAATTTCAAATCTAGAGTTTATATAGTAATGTCAGACTAGTTAAAATATTCATCAATTAATGTATGAATATAGAAAACAGGAAAACTGCTTTTAATCACAGAGGGAACAAGTTCCTAGACATCGCTGGCAAAAAAGTTTTTCATTTCTTGGAAAGAAAAGAAAAAGAAAAGAAAAAGTCTGCAAAAGACTTTAAGAATAGTGTTTTCTGAGGGGAGGAGTCAAGATGGCGGAGAAGTAGCAGGCTGAGACTGCTTCAGCTAGCCGGAGATCAGCTAGATAGCTTATCTAAAGATTGCAAACACCTGAAAATCCATCGGCAGATCGAAAGAGAAGAAGAACAGCAATTCTGGAAACAGAAAAACAACCACTTTCTGAAAGGTAGGACCGGTGGAGAAGTGAATCCAAAGCGACGGGAAGATAGACCCCAGGGGGAGGGGCCGGCTCCCGGCAAGCGGCAGAACAACGGAGCACAAAATCAGGACTTTTAAAAGTCTGTTCCGCTGAGGGACATCGCTCCAGAGGCTAAACCGGGGTGAAGCCCACGCGGGGTCAGCGTGGCCTCAGGTCCCGCAGGGTCACAGAAGGATCGGGGGTGTCTGAGTGTCGCAGAGCTTGCGGGTATTGGAACGGGAAAGCCGGCTACAGAGACAGAGCCGACAGTAAGCTCGCAGCTCGTTGTTACCTTGAACCGGTCGCAGGCTCGGTGAGCTCGGAGCGCGGCCGGAGGTCAGGACGACGGGAGTAACTGGGCGCTGTTCTCTGAGGGCGCACTGAGGAGTGGGGCCCTGGGCTCTCGGCTCCTCCAGGCCGGAGACCAGGAGGCCGCCATTTGTATTCCCCGTCCCCCAGAACTCTACGGAAAGCGCTCAGGGAACAAAAGCTCCTGAAAGCAAACCCGAGGGGATTACTCACCCCAGCCCCTGCTAAGGGCGGTGCAATTCCGCCTGGGGCAAAGACACTTGAGAATCACTACAACAGGCCCCTCCCCCAGAAGATCAACAAGAAATCCAGCCAATACCAAGTTCACCTACCAAGGAGTGCGGTTTCAATACCAAGGAGAGCAGAAGAATTCCAGAGGAGGAGAAAGCAAAGCACGGAACTCATGGCTTTTTCCCTGTGATTTTTTTTTAGTCTTGCAGTTAATTAATTTTTTTCTTTTTCATTTTTTGTTTTTTTTCTCGCATTCTGGTAAAATTTTTTTTTAACTTTTACCTTTTTCTTTTTTAACGTTTTTTAACCAGTTTATCTAATAAATATATTTTTTCTTTTTTATATTTTTCTTATTTGTTTTTTTTAATTCTTTTCTTTTTTTTTTTCCTCTTTTTTTTTTTCTTTCTTCCCTTTTGAACCTCTTTTTATCCCCTTTCTCCCCCCTCACGATTTGGGATCTCTTCTAATTTGGTTAAAGCA
This sequence comes from Mustela nivalis, assembly GCF_964662115.1. Classification (NCBI taxonomy): domain Eukaryota; kingdom Metazoa; phylum Chordata; class Mammalia; order Carnivora; family Mustelidae; genus Mustela; species Mustela nivalis. The sequence goes on from NC_139025.1 coordinate 99,463,791, forward strand.
TATTTTCCTGGGGTTGTTGCCACCCTTTTAGTATTTTACTTGCCCCTTCATGTACTCTTATCTGGACAAAATGACAAGACGGAAAAATTCAACACAAAAAAAAGAACAAGAGGCAGTACCGAAGGCTAGGGACCTAATCAATACAGACATTGGTAATATGTCAGATCTAGAGTTCAGAATGACAATTCTCAAGGTTCTAGCCGGGCTTGAAAAAGGCATGGAAGATATTAGAGAAACCCTCTCGAGAGATATAAAAGCTCTTTCTGGAGAAATAAAAGAACTAAAATCTAACAAAGTTGAAATCAAAAAAGCTATTAATGAGGTGCAATAAAAAATGGAGGCTCTCACTGCTAGGATAAATGAGGCAGAAGAAAGAATTAGTGATATAGAAGACCAAATGACAGAGAATAAAGAAGCTGAGCAAAAGAGGGACAAACAGCTACTGGACCACGAGGGGAGAATTCGAGAGATAAGTGACACCATAAGACGAAACAACATTAGAATAATTGGGATTCCAGAAGAAGAAGAAAGAGAGAGGGGAGCAGAAGGTATACTGGAGAGAATTATTGGGGAGAATTTCCCCAATATGGCAAAGGGAACGAGCATCAAAATTCAGGAGGTTCAGAGAACGCCCCTCAAAATCAATAAAAATGGGCCCACACCCCGTCACCTAATAGTAAAATTTAAAAGTCTCAGTGACAAAGAGAAAATCCTGAAAGCAGCCCGGGAAAAGAAGTCTGTAACATACAATGGTAAAAATATTAGATTGGCAGCTGACTTATCCACAGAGACCTGGCAGGCCAGAAAGAGCTGGCATGATATTTTCAGAGCACTAAATGAGAAAAACATGCAGCCAAGAATACTATATCCAGCTACGCTATCATTGAAAATAGAAGGAGAGATTAAAAGCTTCCAGGACAAACAAAAACTGAAAGAATTTGCAAACACCAAACCAGCTCTACAGGAAATATTGAAAGGGGTCCTCTAAGCAAAGAGAGAGCCTACAAGTGGTAGATCAGAAAGGAACAGAGACCATATACAGTAACAGTCACCTTACAGGCAATACAATGGCACTAAATTCATATCTCTCAATAGTTACCCTGAATGTGAATGGCCTAAATGCCCCTGACAAAAGACACAGGGTATCAGAATGGATAAAAAAACAAAACCCATCTATATGTTGCCTCCAAGAAACTCATTTTAAGCCCGAAGACACCTCCAGATTTAAAGTGAGGGGGTGGAAAAGAATTTACCATGCTAATGGACATCAGAAGAAAGCAGGAGTGGCAATCCTTATATCAGATCAACTAGATTTTAAGCCAAAGACTATAATAAGAGATGAGGAAGGACACTATATCATACTCAAAGGGTCTGTCCAACAAGAAGATTTAACAATTTTAAATATCTATGCCCCCAACGTGGGAGCAGCCAACTATATAAACCAATTAATAACAAAATCAAAGAAACACATCAGCAATAATACAATAATAGTAGGGGACTTTAACACTCCCCTCACTGAAATGGACAGATCATCCAAGCAAAAGATCAGCAAGGAAACAAAGGCCTGAAACGACACACTGGACCGGATGGACATCACAGATATATTCAGAACATTTCATCCCAAAGCAACAGAATACACATTCTTCTCTAGTGCACATGGAACATTCTCCAGAATAGATCACATCCTCGGTCCTAAATCCGGACTCAATCGGTATCAAAAGATTGGGATCATTCCCTGCATATTTTCAGACCACAATGCTCTAAAGCTAGAACTCAACCACAAAAGGAAGTTTGAAAAGAACCCAAATACATGGAGACTAAACAGCATCCTTCTAAAGAATGAATGGGTCAACCGGGAAATTAAAGAAGAATTGAAAAATATCATGGAAACAAATGATAATGAAAATACAACGGTTCAAAATCTGTGGGACACACCAAAGGCAGTCCTGAGAGGAAAATATATAGCGGTACAAGCCTTTCTCAAGAAACAAGAAAGGTCTCAGGTACACAACCTAACCCTATACCTAAAGGAGCTGGAGAGAGAACAAGAAAGAAACCCTAAGCCCAGCAGGAGAAGAGAAATCATAAAGATCAGAGCAGAAATCAATGAAATAGAAACCAAAAAGACAATAGAGCAGATCAACAAAACTAGGAGCTGGTTCTTTGAAAGAATTAATAAAATTGATAAACCCATGGCCAGACTTATCAAAAAGAAAAGAGAAAGGACCCAAATAAATAAAATCATGAATGAAAGAGGAGAGATCACAACTAACACCAAAGAAATACAAACTATTTTAAGAACATACTATGAGCAACTCTACGCCAACAAATTTGACAATCTGGAAGAAATGGATGCATTCCTAGAAACATATAAACTAACACAACTGAACCAGGAAGAAGTAGAAAGCCTGAACAGACCCATAACCAGTAAGGAGATTGAAACAGTCATTAAAAATCTCCAAACAAACAAAAGCCCAGGGCCAGACGGCTTCCCGGGGGAATTCTACCAAACATTTAAAGAAGAACTAATTCCTATTCTCCTGAAACTGTTCCAAAAAATAGAAATGGAAGGAAAACTTCCAAACTCATTTTATGAGGCCAGCATCACCTTGATCCCAAAACCAGACAAGGATCCCATCAAAAAAGAGAGCTATAGACCAATATCCTTGATGAACACAGATGCGAAAATACTCAACAAAATACTAGCCAATAGGATTCAACAGTACATTAAAAGGATTATTCACCACGACCAAGTGGGATTTATTCCAGGGCTGCAAGGTTGGTTCAACATCCGCAAATCAGTCAATGTGATACAACACATCAATAAAAGAAAGAACAAGAACCATATGATACTCTCAATAGATGCTGAAAAAGCATTTGACAAAGTACAGCATCCCGTCCTGATCAAAACTCTTCAAAGTGTAGGGATAGAGGGCACATACCTCAATATCATCAAAGCCATCTATGAAAAACCCACCGCAAATATCACTCTCAATGGAGAAAAACTGAAAGCTTTTCCGCTAAGGTCAGGAACACGGCAGGGATGTCCATTATCACCACTGCTATTCAACACAGTACTAGAGGTCCTAGCCTCAGCAATCAGACAACAAAAGAAAATTAAAGGCATCCAAATCGGCAAAGAATAAGTCAAATTATCCCTCTTTCGCAGATGATATGATACTATATGTGGAAAACCCAAAAGACTCCACTCCAAAACTGCTAGAACTTATACAGGAATTCAGTAAAGTGTCAGGATATAAAATCAATGCACAGAAATCAGTTGCATTTCTCTTCACCAACAGCAAGACAGAAGAAAGAGAAATTAAGGAGTCCATCCCATTTACAATTGCACCCAAAACCATAAGATACCTAGGAATAAACCTAACCAAAGAGGCACAGAATCTATACTCAGAAAACTATAAAGTACTCATGAAAGAAATTGAGGAAGACACAAAGAAATGGAAAAATGTTCCATGCTCCTGGATTGGAAGAATAAATATTGTGAAAATGTCTATGCTACCTAAAGCAATCTACACATTTAATGCAATTCCTATCAAAGTACCATCCATCTTTTTCAAAGAAATGGAACAAATAATTCTAAAATTTATATGGAACCAGAAAAGACCTTGAATAGCCAAAGGGATATTGAAAAAGAAAGCCAACGTTGGTGGCATCACAATTCCGGACTTCAAGCTCTATTACAAAGCTGTCATCATCAAGACAGCATGGTACTGGCACAAAAACAGACACATAGATCAATGGAACAGAATAGAGAGCCCAGAAATAGACCCTCAACTCTACAGTCAAGTAATCTTCGACAAAGCAGGAAAGAATGTCCAATGGAAAAGAGACAACCTCTTCAATAAATGGTGCTGGGAAAATTGGACACCCACATGCAGAAAAATGAAAAATGAAATTGGACCATTTCCTTACACCACACACAAAAATAGACTCAAAATGGATGAAGGACCTCAATGTGCGAAAGGAATCCATCAAAATCCTTGAGGAGAGCACAGGCAGCAACCTCTTCGACCTCAGCCGCAGCAACATCTTCCTAGGAACAACGCCAAAGGCAAGGGAAGCAAGGGCAAAAATGAACTATTGGGATTTCATCAAGATCAAAAGCTTTTGCACAGCAAAGGAAACAGTTAACAAAATCAAAAGACAACTGACAGAATGGGAGAAGATATTTGCAAACGACATATCAGATAAAGGACTAGTGTCCAGAATCTATAAAGAACTTAGCAAACTCAACACCCAAAGAACAAATAATCCAATCAAGAAATGGGCAGAGGACATGAACAGACATTTCTGCAAAGAAGACATCCAGATGGTCAACAGACACATGAAAAAGTGCTCCATATCACTTGGCATCAGGGAAATACAAATCAAAACCACAATGAGATATCACCTCACACCAGTCAGAATGGCTAAAATCAACAAGTCAGGAAATGACAGATGCTGGTGAGGATGCAGAGAAAGGGGAACCCTCATACACTGTTGGTGGGAATGCAAGCTGGTGCAGCCACTCTGGAAAACAGCATGGAGGTTCCTCAAAATGTTAAAAATAGAACTGCCCTATGACCCAGCAATTGCACTATTGGGTATTTACCCTAAAGATACAAACGTAGTGATCCAAAGGGGCACATGCACCCGAATGTTTATAGCAGCAATGTCCACAATAGCCAAACTATGGAAAGAACCTAGATGTCCATCAACAGATGAATGGATCAAGAAGATGTGGTATATATACACAATGGAATACTATGCAGCCATCAAAAGAAATGAAATCTTGCCATTTGCGACAACATGGATGGAACTAGAGCGTATCATGCTTAGTGAAATAAGTCAAGCAGAGAAAGACAACTATCATATGATCTCCCTGATATGTGGAAGTGGTGATGCAACATGGGGGCTTAAGTGGGTAGGAGAAGAATAAATGAAACAAGATGGGATTGGGAGGGAGACAAACCATTTAAGTGACTCTTAATCTCACAAAACAAACTGAGGGTTGCTGGGGGGAGGGGGTTTGGGAGAAGGGGGTGGGATTATGGACATTGGGGAGGGTATGTGCTTTGGTGAGTGCTGTAAAGTGTGTAAACCTGGTGATTCACAGACCTGTACCCCTGGGGATAAAAATATATGTTTATAAAAAATAAAAAATTTAAAAAAAAGAATAGTGTTTTCTTATAAATAGTTTTATTTTAATAATTTGGACTTGAAAAGTATTTTCTAATCACATGCTTAGTATTACAAAATGTCCCCCAAACAGCTTTTTTTTTTTTAATTAAAATTTACTGTATTATTTGCCCCAGGGGTACAGGTCTGTGAATCATCAGGCTTACACATTTCATAGCACTCACCACAGCACATACCCTCCCCAATGTCCATAACCCAACCACCCTCTCCCTACCTTTCACCCCCCAGCAACCCTCAATTTTTTTCCTGAGATACCAAACAACTTTCTTGCTGAAGAAACTGGAAATGTTACTGGTTAGCAAACATACTAAGGCCATGTAAACATATGAAAGCAGAAGAGGTCACAGTCCCCATAAGCCTGAAGTATGTCATGTGACTGTATTGTTACTGTGGGTTGGTCTATGAAAAGAAGAAAATGCAAAAATGACAAAAGAGAGCAGAAAAGGCCCTGGCAGTCAACAAGGACTGAAGAGAAAGAAAACATCCTGAGGATATAAAGGGAACAGATTAAACTAGTAAGATTCAATCACCCCAATTTCATAAGGTTGAAGCCATATATACTCACTGCTATTGCAATTCTTCCAAGGACATGCTCTGGAATTTTTCTATATACATCCAAGGAGCCCCCTGTAGAGACAGATATGTTGCATTATTATAAATAAAACTACCAGTATGAGTTCTTCCTCTGCATATTCACTATGAGAATATTTTTTTTCTTCTCTTCCTACATTGTGCATTGGATGTCTAAGGTCAAACTTGTTTTTAGTCCAATTTTATTTATGACATAATATCATACTACCAGATGAAGCGTAGCTAGATATTTCCATTTTATTTTCCAGTGTATAATCACATACTTTTAAAAACCAAAATAAACTAGTCAAGGGCAGGCTATGACTCCCTACTTAATGCAAAATTAAATACATACTTAAAACTAAAGATCAACAGGTCAACCACATTTAGGTATCTATCTACCTGTGTAACAGTTTTTCTCAAATGTAAACCAAGACTCTCTCTTAGAATTTGCAAATTAACCAAACAAAGGACGGTAACTATAAGGTCCAAAATGCACATAAAAAAATAATAAAGTAAGAGAGTATTACTAACATCTTTCTAAATGAATGTTGTCTTTCAAATTAAGTACCAAGACAAGCAATCCATCTATTCCAAACATACTCAGTTCAAAATGTTTTAAAAATTCTCTTTGATATCACTCCGAAAACCACTTTATGAAGTAAAAAAGAAAAACCAATCTCCCTGTTTCATAATATTTTTCACTAAAATGGTATTCACTAACATCCTTCATCTTTCCCAAATCAATTGGTTCCAAAAACCAAACCATTAGACTGTAAACAGAAGGAGGACAGGGCCGTGCTGTTTACTGGTTTTATGTTTTCATTCACCTGAAAATGAGCATTACTAGCAGATAGTAGCCATTTGATAAATATCTGTCAAATGAACCAACAGATAAACTCAAGTCCATGAGAACCTCACCAGGTAGGTATAGCTGCTCTGAAGGCAGTTTCAAAAGAAGGAACCATGGCAACACTGACATTGCTGAAAACAAATTGCACTGCTTTCCCAGGTAACTATGTTAAAGGAACCAATATTCACTTGGAAGTATAAATTTGGGTATGGTTGTTACATTTTCAATCTCACACAAGTAATAGAAGAATTTCAGTAAGATAGGCAGAGAACCACTACTTCACTCATACTGACAATATGATTGTATGAGAGTTATTTAACAGTACGTATTCATCTTTCTTTGAGTCAAGTTGAGGTGCAGTCTTTCAGTTCTTTTTTTAAAGGAGATTTTTTTAAAAGTTTTTTTTAAATATTTTATTTATTTATTTGACAGAGATCACAAGTAGGCAGAGAGGCAGGCAGAGAGAGAAAAAGAGAAGCAGGCCCCCTGCCGAGCAGAGAGCCGGATGTGGGGCTCGATCCCAGGGCCCTGGGATCATGACCTGAGCTGAAGGCAGAGGCTTTAACCCACTGAGCCACCCAGGTGCCCCTAAAGGAGATTTTATTTATTTATTTGAGAGAGAGAGAATGCACAAGCAGGGGAAGGGGGAGAGGGAAGAGACTCCCTGCTGAGCAAGAAGCCTGATAAAGGGCTCAATCCTAGGACCCCAGAATCATGACCTGAGCGGAAGGCAGACACTTAACTCACTGACCCACTAAGGTGCCCCTAGTCTTCCAGTTCTATAGAGGAATTATCCAGGGTATTTGAGAAATAATTTCCATTTCAATCAGAGGCTAAAAATTCATGTTAAACCACTTTACTACTAGATGATTTGTAAGTATGCCGCATATGATACTAAAATGAAACATGTTATTTTTTTTTTAAATGAAGTTAAGCGCATTTCACAAATATGAGTATTTTTATATGTCAAGTTTTCCTAAAGCTGAACATCAGGAAAAAGTTATTTTTTTCTATAAAAACCAATGATATCTATTGCATACATATAAAGCTACTGACTTTGTATTTATGCTGTTTAAAAGCAGAAAAATGATTGCTTCTTTAGATAACTGTGACGTGTAGTTTCTAGATTCTTGCAAGAAGCTGGAAAACCATGGCATGGCTCAACTTTATGTTTGGCTCTGGGTGCTACCCAGAAGATAATGAAGAAAAAAAAAAAAAAAAACCACTTCTGCAAAGAAGTGAACCATCTTTATTTACTAAAAGAGCATTTTTATTATAGATGCAATAAAAGGGAAAAAATAAAAGGGAAAAGAAAACATTTCATGTTCTCATTGATCTTTCAAATAAATTGGCATTTGCAAGAATAAACAGTCTCAAGAAGATCAAGCTTTACAGGCTGGTATTTGGAAGACCGACAAATGCAGTGTCCTGAACCAATGCCTTGAGAGGTGGAAGGAAGCCTGAGGGGCTCAACAGTAGGAGGAGCAAATCTATTCACACACACTGGTAAGAAGTCCTGAGACCTTTTCTTTTTTTTACATAAGATGTAAATCAGGGTTTAATTAGCTAAACAGACAATCAATAGTCAACGAGCTAAATGGAAAAGCCAGAGATTATATTACTACCCTTCTCGGTAGAACAAGCCAAAAAAGAATCCCATTTTGAGGTAGTTCACTGGTTTTTGTAAATATCCATTAAATATCCGATATATCCCACTCTCCTTAGCTATCTACGTGGGTAAATATATACTGGCTCTGTGTCATCACATTCATCCTGCCCTTGACATAATCATTAGAAAGAACTGTCAGAGGCAAAAAAAAAGGATCTGGCAGATCCACTCAGAATCAAGAGATTCTATTAAGCTTAATATGTTCTCTTTGTGCGATTAAATAATTTGTTGGCTAAAAATGAAAGTTTTCAGTTGAATTGTCATGGAGTTTTACTATCACTTCTATCTCACAGGCCTATCCCCAAAAGGCAATTCACCCAACATTCGTGCTAGACGGACATTAAAGATCAGTCCAATGACTTTGACAAGTGGGGGAAACTGAGTCCCAGAAAGGAAAGTCACGGCCATGAGTCAGGGGATGGCGGAGCTCAGGAAAGGTCTCAGCCTTTGAACTCCCAGAAATGCAAACACTTAAAAGGTTTCCCCATAACATCATAGAGCTTTATAATTACATGTGAACATTTTTTACAGTTCATCGTAATGTGATATTACCATTACAACTCAGATATTTAATCTTAGCTGAAACATTGGTATTCAACGCATTCAGAAACTCATTTCTATGTTGCATAGTTGGTTTAAACCTTTTATTCATGAATCAGAGAGGACATCACTGGTTTGCTCTCTATGACCTGTCACTTCCCTGAGTTCTCTGGCCTCAGATCACACAAGCCAGTTATTTCATTGCATGCCACTATCCACCATAGGAACCAGGAGGAAGAGTGCTAATATATTAGCAAAAAACCCCATCTCAACTGCCAAACTATATGCTTCTCTTGATGACTTAGGGCTATCATTTTCATGTAACTAAGCCAAAAGGATTCACAGTGTAAGGTCTGTGCTCAACCTAATACTGGGCTAAAATATAAAGTAGTGTCTTGCATGTAAAATAAACACAAATATGAGGTAAATGAACAAGAAGCAACAATACTGTCATATTATCCCAAAATGACCATTTCCTTAAAATGACCATGATTATTATCAAGACTAATAAAATCCAGAACCATAAGCAAAAATTTCAGAAGCAGCTCTTTTAGCCTTTAGTTGAAAAAAACAAAGAGCCCTTTCTTTCAAGTACGAGTACTTGATACTCCCTTTCTTCCTCTACAACATGGTTTTCTGGGGGGAAAAAAAAATGTATTCTCAAGAGGACAATCCAAGAACATAGGCATATATTCTGAGATGCTATATTTGAGCATTTCTGAGAAGATTGTTTTACTCAATGAGAAGACACATCATGGCCCTCCTTACTTGAATCCTTCCAATGGCACCCTAATTCATACTTAAACACAACTTCCTTACATGGCCTACACAATCTAGCTTCTGCTTACTTCTCTGGCCCCCTGTCCAGCCCCAGAGCCTCCCATCCCTACTTGCTAGTCACTCTGGCCTTCTTGTGGGGGCCCTGATTACACCAACTTGCTCCCACCTTGTGCATTTATACCAGATCGTCTTCCTTAAAGATGTTCCCTGTGATCTTCCCTGTATGCCTCATTGACACTGAAGTCTCTGCTAAAATATCACTCCCATAAAAAAGCCACCTGTGACCATCCTCTCTAGCTCCTCCTCTCCTATAGTCATCATCTGCCCTGCTTTATGTTCTAGGAAGATCTATCCCTCTCGGAGAGTGTACTGTGTGTTTCTTCTTAACCTCCCCTTCTAGAATTTAAGTGCCACAATGACAGGAATTAAGTCCTATTCACTATTGTATTCCCAGGTTTAGAACAGTGTCTGAAGGAAAGTGCTCAATAAATAGAGACAAAGGACTAATATAAGAATTAAAACAGTGAGAATCTACACTAAAGAAATAGTACCAGGGTTGGGGGAAAGTTGTCAAGAAGTTTAACAGCAATGGGAAGGGAAATGATGGAGCGTGGTCCACAGTTTTTGGTCCATAGATTTCTGAGTATATTTTGCTGTATTATAGAGAAGGAAGATCCAAAAGAGAGAGGGTGACGGGTGGAGAGAACACCAGCAAGGGATGTGCCACCTGACCTCGGGCAGCCCTTCATGTGCAGGGAGGGCCAGGTGGGTGCATATGTGACTAAGCTACAGGTGGAGGCAAAAGCAACTAGGAGAGCTCATACCTGAAAGTCTACAAGATCTTGGAAGGAGGAAGTCCAATCTGGGAAAGGGGAATGAAATTGTAGGAGAGCTGATGTAGTAAATAACAGAAAGATGGGAACTGGAGAACAAATTGCAAAAAGTGGGAAATTTTAGTGTTCAGGGACTGATTAGCATGAAGGAAAGGGAAGCTGCCAAGGAGTGGTTAGGGAGGGGCTTTAGGCAGCTGAAGTCCAGAAAGGAGTCATCTCAAAAAAGACAGGTAAATCTAGATGGTCAAGTGAATGTTTTAAGGTAAGGACTTAAAGTATTATAAATGTGTCAACTTTGGGGCGCCTGGGTGGCTCAGTCAGTTAAGTGTCTGATTCTTGGTTTCAGCTCAGGTCATGATCCCAGGGTCCTGAGATGGAGCCCCACGTAGAGCTCTGTGCTCAGCCTGGAGTCTGCTGGAGATGCTCTGTCTCTTCCCTTCCCTCTGCTCCTCCCCCCTTGCTTGACCTCATTCTCTCTAAAATAAAAAAATAAAATCTTTAAAGAAATGAAAGGGAGTCCTTCAGACTGAACGAATTTCAGAGGAAAGTTACCAGACAGTAACTCAAATCCACACAAAGAAATACAGTACACTGGTAAAGGTCACTATAAGGTAGACATAAAAGACAAGATAAGTGTATTTTTTGTTTTTAAGACTTTTTCTCCTATCTGATTTAAAAGAGAACAGCATAAAGTAATAAGTATAATCTGTGTTAATAAGCATACAACCTATAAAGATGTAACTTATATGGCAATAACAGCACAAAGGAGAGGGAAAGAATGGAGCTATAGAGGAGCAGTGTTTTTATGTACTAAAAAAAAGTCGGTATTAATCTGAACTAAGTTATTACAAGATAAAATGTTAATTATAATCTCTAGGAAAACCAGAAATATAACTCAAAAAATACAGTAAAAGAAACCACAAGAGAATTTAAACAATACATTAAAAAATATCTATTTAACATAAAATACAGCAGTAATGGAGAAACAGGAACATAAAAGATGTAAGACTTAAAGAAAACAAGTAGTAAAATGACAGCTATGAAACCTACCTTTCTGGTAATTATATTAAAGATTTAGTTATTATTTTGGAGGGGGAAAGGGCAGAGGGAGAAAGAATCCCAAGCAGACTCCACACTGAGCGCAGAGTCTGATGTGGGGCTCCATCTCAAGACCCCAAGATCATGACCTCAGCTGAAACCAAGGGTCGGACACTTAACCGACTAAGCCACCCAGATGCTCTTGGTAACTACATTAAATGTAAATGAATTAAGTACTGACAGACTGGCAGAAGAGATTAAAAAATGACCCAACTCTATGATGTCTACAAGCAATGCACTTTAGATTCAACGACTCAAATAGGTTTAAGGCCAAACAATAGCAAAAGATATAACAAGCTAATAGTAATCAACAGGGAGTTGGAATGACCATACTAATATTAGACAAAACAGACTTTCAGACAAATATAGTAACTACAGACAAACACATTTTATAATGATAAATGAGTCAATCCATTGTGAAGATAGAACAATTATAAACACATATGCACCTAACAAAAGAACATGTGAAACATAAATTGAAGTGATAGATAACAAAAAATATTACAAGATAACAAAAAATATTACTTGGAGACTTCAATATCCCACTTGTTTTTTTAACATTATGTTCAATTAGCCAAATTATAGTACATCATTAGATTTTGATGCAGTGTTCAACAAGTTGTGTATAACACCCAGTGCTAATCACCTTGGACAGCCACATGCAGAAGAATATCCACTTTCAAAAATGAATAGAAATATACTGAAGAGAAATAAGAAAACACTTAAGCTGTAAATCAACTAGACCTAACAGACATCTAAAGAACATCTCACCAAACAATAGCAGAATACACTTTTCTCAGGTGCAAATGAAACATTCTCCAAAATATATAATATTAAGGCATAAAACAAATCTCAATAAATTTAAAAGGACCAAAATCATATAAAGTATGTTCCCGACCTCAAAAGAATATTAGAAATCAACAAGAGAAGGACACTCAATGTGGAAAATGATACACTCTTAATTGAAAATGGGTCAAGAGAGAAACTGCAAAGGATTTTCTTTGTGGGAATTAGAAGATACTTTGAAATAAATGAAAATGAAAACACAACATATCAAAACTTCTAGGATGTAGCTAAAGCAGTGCTTAGAGGGAAATGTATACCTGCAAATACCTACATTAAATAAGAAAGATCTCAAATCAGCATCCTAACTTTGCACCCTAAAAAGCTACAAAAAGAAGAGCAAACTAAACCCAAAATTAGTAGATGAAGAAATAAATAGTAGAGCAGAGATAAATTACATAAAAATAGAAAAATAAAGAAAACCAAAGAAACCAAAAGTTGGTTCTTTGAAAAAGACAAAGAAACTGACCAAATTTTAGCTACAGTGACCAAGAAAAAAAAAAACCAGAAGACTCAAATTACTAAATTCTGGAATAAAAAAGGAAAATTAATACTAACTTTACAGAAATAAAAATGATTGTAAAAGAATACTAAAACAACTGTATATCAGCAAATTAGATAATTTAGGTGAAATGAACAAATTTTGGAAAGCCATCAACTATCAAAACTGACTCAAGAAGAAACAGATATTCTGAATAAACCTGTAACTACCTATAATTAGTAAAGAGATTGGTAATAAAAAAACTACTCAGAAATATTATTTAGTTTTAAAAAAGAAAAAAAAATTTTGACACACCACAGCATGGAATGAACTTAAAGACATTATGCAAACTGAAATATGCCAGTGCCCAAAAGACAAATACAGTATGATTCCACTTAAATTAGGTGCCTAGAGTAATCCAATTCACCGAATTCATACAAACAAAAATCAAATGTTGGGTGCCAGGGGTAGGAAGCAATAAGGAGTTATTGTTTATTGGGTACAGCATCTCAGGTGTGCAAGATGCAAAGAGTTCTGGAGATAGATGGTGGCAGTTAATGCTGATGAGCTACACACTTAAAAATAGTTATTTATTTTTTTTAAAGATTTTATTTATTTATTTGACAGACAGAAATCACAAGTAGGCAGAGAGACAGGCACAGAGAGAGAGGGGGAGGCAGGCTCCCTACCGAGCAGAGAGCCCGATGTGGGGCTCAGTACCAGGACCCTGGGATCATGACCTGAGCCGAAGGCAGAGGCTTTAACTCACTGAGCCACCCAGGTGCCCCTAAAAATGGTTATTAATATGGTAAATGTTACGTTATCTATGTTATACTACAATTAAAAATACTGAAAAATACTGTTGAGAGGGGTGCCTGGGTGGCTCATTCCTTAATCGTCTGCCTTTGGCTCAAGTCATGATCCCGGGGTTCTGGATTGAGCCCCGTCTCGAGCTCTCTGCTCAGCAGGAAGCCTGCTTTTCTCTCTCTTACTCCCCTGCTTATGTCCCCTCTCTCGCTGTCTCTCTCTCTGTCAAATAAATAAATAAAATCTTTATAAAAAAAAAAAAAAAACACTGTGCTTACCAACAGATAAAGAGCCTACACAGCCTGTGCTGGGCTTACCTCCTTGCTCTAAAAGACCTTTCCCTGTTTCAGACTAAATGTATTCCTTTGTCCTGCTTAAGCATGTGTGTCAATGGCCCTCAGGCATGTCCCCAGCTTTCAGCATCTTTGACGCCACAGGAGTGGGGTGGGGTGGAGGATCCTTTTGCTGCAGCACAAGGAATGTGTGTAGGCCAAGGGCCCTACGTAGGCTGCCAGGAAGGACCCACTGCTGGCCACAGAGAGCTGACACTCACTACCAAACCTGATCGTGCTGTGTCTCTTTTTTTATGTGAGTAAAGCACTATTAAATCCAATGCTTGACTACACTGTGATTTCTTGGGAACTTCATACTAAGATGCACTGGGCAGAACTGCTTGGACTTCTTCTGATAATCAGCAACAGATGACACTTGACCATGAAAACTACTCACAAAGAAAACCTCAGAACCAAATGGCTTCACTGATGAGTTCTACCAAATGTTTAAAGAAAAATAAATATTACTCTTTGACAAACTCTTCCAAAAACTAGAAGAGGAGAAAACTTTCCAACTCCCTCTTTGAGGACAGAATTATCATTATACCAAAATCAGACAATGACATTATAAGAAAAGAATACTATAGACCAATATTTCTTAAGAATATAAATCCAAAAATCCTTAACAAGATACAACAAATTGAATCCAGCAACATATAAAAAGGATTATACATTAAGACCAGGTGGAATTATCTCAGCAATACAAGGCTGGTTCAACATGCAAAAATCAATTAATGCAATGCTCCATAATTGTGGGATAATGGATTTAAAAGCCTGACCATCTCTTTTTCTTTTTTTCTTAAAGATTTATTTATTTGAGAGAGAGAGAGCATGAGGTAGGAGAGGATCCAAGAGAGAGGGAGAGAATCTTAAGCAGACTCTGCACTGAACATAGAGCATGACATGGGGCTCGATCTCAAAACCCTGAGATCATGACCTGAACTGAAATCAGGCACTTAACCAACTGAGCCACACAAGCACCCTGAATGACCATTTCAATAAACACAGAAAAACCACTTAAAAAAATCTAATGCCTTTTTATGATAAAAATACTCAAGAAACTTGGAGGAGAAGGGGACTCTGACAACCCAATAAAGGACATCTACTAAAATCCCACAACTAATACGATGCTTAATAATGAAAGACTAAGAGCTTCTCCTCTAGGATCAGAAGCAAAAGAAAGATGTCTGCTCTTACCACTTTTATCTGACACCATACTCAAGGGTAGCCAGGACAGTTAAGCAAGGAAGAGAGACAAAAAGCATCCAGATTTGAAAGAAAGAACTAAAAACTACATCTATTTGCAAGTGCCATGATCTATCTAGAAGACCTTAAGAAATCTACGAAAACCAATTAGGGTTAAGATACAAGTTCAGCAAGGTAGGAGGATACAAAATCAATACACAAAAATCATTTAGATTTCTATATGCTATCAATGAACAATTAAAAATGAAATTAAAAGTTCAATATAGAAGAGTATCAAAGAATATTTAGGAATAAATTTAACAAAAGAACTGTAAAACTTGAACACCAAAAACTATAAAACATCACTGAAAAAAATTAAAGATGATCAAAATAAATGGCAAGATACTCTGCGTTCGTGGAGTGTAAGACTTAATACTGGTAAGTTCGCAGTACTCCCCAGACTGATCTCTAGATTCACTGCAATCTGTATTAGAATCCTAGCTGGACTTTTTTTGGTGTGTGTGTGCAAATTTGGCAAGCTGATTATAAAATTCATATGAAAATCCAAGGGACCCAGAATAGCCAAAATAATC
The DNA here is from genome assembly GCF_964662115.1 of Mustela nivalis. Lineage (NCBI taxonomy): Eukaryota > Metazoa > Chordata > Mammalia > Carnivora > Mustelidae > Mustela > Mustela nivalis. The sequence goes on from NC_139025.1 coordinate 99,479,574, forward strand.
TTGAGAAAGAATAAAGCTGGAGTACTCACATGCCTTAATTTAAAAACTTAACTACAAAGCTAAAATAATCTAGAATAATAAAGTAAAAGTAAGCAAGTACAGTCTGATACTGCCACAAGGATGGGAAAATAGATCAATGGAAGAGAATCAAGAGCCCAGAAATGCATTTCATGGTCAATAAATTTTTGACGAGTGCCAAGAAAATTCAATGAGAAAGAATAATCTTTTTAACAAATGTTGCTAGGACTAACTGGATATTCACAAAGAAAAGAACGGTTTAGACTCTATACCATACACAAAAATGAACTAAAAATAGATCAAAAACTTAAATGTAAGAGCAAAAATTATAAAGGTCTTCGAAGAAAACAGGTGTAAATTTTCAATAGTTTCTTACATATGACATCTAAAGCAACCAAAGGAAAAAACAGATGAACTAAACTTCATCAAATTTTAAAACTTACATGCCTCAAAGGACACTACCAAGAAAATGAAAAGACAACTGACAGAATGGAAGAAAATATTTGCAAATCATACATCTGATACAAGCCTAGTATTCAGAATATAAAAAGAATTCTCAAAACCCAACAATAAAGTGGCGCCTGGGTGGCTCAGTGGGTTAAGCCTCTGCCTTTGGCTCAGGTTCTGATCTCAGGGTCCTGGGATCTAGCTGTGGATCAGGCTCTCTGCTCAGGAGGGAGCCTACTTGCCCCTCTCTCTCAGCCTATGATCTCTCTCTGTCAAATAAATAAATAAATCGTAAAAAAAAAAAAAAAAAAAAAACCTCAACAATAAAAACACAAATAAGCTAGGTAAAGATAGACAAAGGATTTGAATACACATTTCTCCAAGGAAGGTATACCAATGGCCAATAAGCATATACAAACACTGTCAACGTCATCAGTCATTAGGAAATCTAAATCAAAACTCACCAGGCTATTAAAAAAAAAACACACACACAATAACAAGTATTGGCAAAAACATGGAGGAATTGGAACCCTCATACATTGCAGCTATACAGGCAAATGGTGTGAAATAGAATGCAACAGTTTGGCAGTTCCCCAGAAAATTACACACAGAGTTACCATATGGCCCAGCAATTTAACTCCTAGACCTATACACTCAAAAGACTGAAAATGTATGTCTACACAAAAACTTGTACACAAATGCAGAGCAGCATTTTTCTTACCAGCCCAAAAGTGGAAACATCCCAAGTGCCCATCAACTGATAAATGAATGAATGAAATGTGGTAGGTCCACACAATGGGTTATTATTTGGCCATAAAAAGGGATAAAATACTGATACATGCTACAACACGGATAAACCTAAGTATAAGAAGGCAGGCACAAAGGCCACCTGCTGCGTGGTTCCATTTACATAAGAAGTCCAAAATAAGGAAGTCTGGAGATGGAAAGTAGATTAGTTGTTGCCACAGACTAGAGGAAAGAAGGAAGAGTGAGTGGCTGCTAACAGCTAAGGTTGTTTCTGGGGTGATCAAAATGTTTTAGAATTAGTGATGGTGAGGTAGCACAACCTTGTGAATATACTCAAAACCACTGAATTGTATATGTCAAAATGGTGAGTTGTATGGTGATTAAATATGCCATCTCAATAAATACGTATTTTAATGAAACTGAATTTAGGACACATGATATACCTTATTAGAGTAGCAAGGTACCAATGTTGGCTTGTTAAAAAGTCTTACAACACATGAACTTGTTGCTTTAGTGATAGACTGAGAATCCCCCAAAAGAACTGAGTATAAAAAAAAAGCCGATTTTTTTTTTAAGATTTTATTTATTTATTTAAGAGACAGAGATCACAAGTAGGCAAAGAGGCAGGCAGAGAATGAGGAGGAAGCAGGCTCCCCGTTGAGTAGACAGCCCAATGTGGGGCTTGATCCCAGGACCCCGGGATCATCACCTGAGCTGAAGGCAGAGGCTTTAACCCACTGAGCCACCCAGGCACCCTGAAAGTTGAGTTTTAATGTGCTAGACACTGAAAAACTGAATATGTAAAATCTAAAGACATTTAAAATGGGTAAATAACAATGACAACATCACTTCAGGGATAGGGTACCAAGGAATCTGCATTTTGCCCAAATATTCAGATCAAGAAAGAGTTACCAACATAGAAATGAATGAAAAATACAGATGAAAGGAAAGGGCTAGAGTCCAAAGAAAACTAAACACATCTTGGCTAAACAGCTGTGTTGAAAAACAATTTCTTATCTTGCAATTAAGAACCGATTTCTTTCTAAAAGACACAGGACATTGGGTTAATAGATTTCTTTAAAAGAAAATCTGTTTTGGCTATTGAAACATTAAAAGAACAGAACATCTGTTTTGCAAGTAAAGACAGATTGTAGGGAAGAATCAAATATCAAACTACCGATTAGACCAGCATTTAATCTGTTCTATTTAAATTTTCAATAAAAGTAAATGAAATTACATTCTTGAAATTATAGCTCAGCTGTAAATATTTAACACCAGGAACCTCTAACACTGAGATGTTTTAGAGTATAAAGGAGATAATTATTAGTATATTTTAATTATTTTTAATTTTACTTGACATCTATATCAGAACCAGGTTTTAAAGTACGCTACCTCCCAAATCATTTTTAAAGTATTATAATAGGGAAAACTCACCATCCATGAATTCTGTACATATTGAAATCCTGTTTTCTACGAAAAATGCACCATAAAACCCTATGATATATGATGAATCACACTGTAACAAAAATAAGACAAAGGTAGTTAAAAAAACAAACAAACCTGCAAGCCAATACCGTAAGATGCTTTTTGAGAGAAAATGCCCAAGAAAAGATTACCTTATAAAGAATTTCCAATTCAGACATAATTTGCTTCTGAAGTTCCAGTGTAATATCTAGTAGTATGACCTAAATACACAAAGGAATCAACATTTACACATATATTCACCTTTAAATTAAGTATAGCTATACTCACTATGAAATACAAAAAGGAAAATATATGTTTTTTCCTCTCTTCATTGCTCCTTTTTTTCCTCTCCACTACTATAACCCCCAGGAATACGAACTGTACTCACATCTGCCTAACCCTTTGTATTGGGGGAGGTGGTACAGAAGTGATTGATGGGACCAAGGAAAAAGCCAGGTCTCAAAGGTCAGTATTAATGGCTTTAAAAGTCAGTTAAGTTATAACACCCTTAATTTATACACCCTATTTTGGCCACATTGGTTATTTCCAGAAAAGGAAGAAAGAATGACCCTGAAACCATTAAAAAAAAATTGTCTTGTAATTCAGACACTAGGTGATAAGCAGAGAGGATGAGGAGTAAAAATAAATTTAAAGTACTTTTTTTTTTTTTTTTGCTATGAGGAAATAAAGAGTTTTAAAAACATGTCACCTTTTTATATCTTTCAAAGTCATGTTCCTTTGCTAATACTGTAATAAAATGCTGGAGCTTGAAGGAGCCACAGAAGTGATTTCATCTAATTCTCTTGTTTTGAAGGAGGAAACCAAGGTGCTGAGAAGCCACAAAGCCTAGCAATGTCAAGGTACCTCCCTGATTCCCAGATGCCTCTTAGAATGTCCTGGTGGTTTACGGTTTTTCCTTGAAGTATCAACCACTGAGGAAGATTGGTAACATGGAAATGTAAAACAATTTACAAGTTTACTTAGAATAAAGTAACTTCAAACACTTGTTTCTTAAGAAAGGAGACCATCAACTGTTCAAATTTTACTCAACAGTTCAGTGAAGCCAATTCAAGGGAAATTGTTTTTACTTAAAAAAGACAGTGCTGGGGTGCCTGGGTGGCTCAGTTGGTTAAGTAACTGCCTTCGGCTCAGGTCACGATCCTGGAGTTCCGGGATCGAGTCCCGCATCAGGCTCCCAGTTCCCTGGGGAGTCAGCTTCTCCCTCTGACCTTTTCCCCTCTCATGCTCAATCTCACTCTCTCTGAAATAAATAAATAAAATCTTAAAAAAAAAAAAAAAAGGACAGTGCTGAGAATAAAATAGGTGAAAGATAATTTTTAAGATTTGTGGCAGAGTTTCTGGCTCTTGACATTTCTAGGAAAAAACTTAACATTCATGATTACCATGATAGCACGGTTATACACCATCCAACACTGAACCACATTTTGTATTACAACCTCAGAATATATGCACTCACATTGGAAAAGAAAAAAAAAAACCCATAAATTATGAATTGAAAACTGCTGATAGAGCAAGGAAAGAAAAGGATAATTCTAAAACACACATTTTATGGTACTGACATCCACTTGGGGGAGGGGAAAGTGGGGGGGAAAAGCATGGCTGGTTTCTATCAAGAGTTTTTGCTTTAGGGTTATTTATAAAAGCTCTCACTAAACTAGATTGTAAGTGTAATACAAAACTGCCGAGAAGCATTTAAACACTGCTCCCGATCAATAGTCATTTGCCAACAATATTCACTTACATTTTTGTTCCTGTATAAAACTCAGCGACAAAATAAATTCGTCTAGTGTTGTTTCAATTCCATGCCATAAATATCAAAACTATTCACACCACTATGTCAAGTACAGGGACTCTTTCACCCCAAAATAACTACTAAAAGGAATGAACTTATTATTTACCCCAGAGCAGTCATTCTCAACCCTGGCTTCATGTTATAATTACTTTTATATAAAGGTATTTATATTAATACATGAAGGTACTTTAAACAAATCCTGGTGTATAGGCCTTACCCCCAGAAGAATGGAATCAATCTTGGGTTGGGCCCACATCTTAATATCTGTAAAAAAACTCTCCACCTGATTTCTAACCCATAGTAAGGTTGAGAACCATTTATCTAAGGTTTTGAAAATGCCATTTATTCAGTACTCTGTATGACTAATGAGACATACTGCATCTCCAGGCCCCCCTTCCAGAAATGATGGGATTCCACATGGTGAGCCAACACCTTGCCATTAACCCCACAGTACTGGCTGCAGACCTATCATTCCCTTGGATCAAGCACCTTAATTAGGTACCCATGGCCTAGCATAACATTAAAACTCTAGCATGACATTCAAAGAATTCTTCTACAATCTAGTTATTCCAACTCCTTTTCCCACTCTCCCCACCACAAACCCAACTGTCATGTGAAGCCAGATGATATGAAAGGCAGCCATGCTCACCCCATACCACCCACGCAGAAACGGGTGCTTTGTACTGGTGCCTCACACACAGGTCCTATGTTCCCCCACTTGAAGTGTGCCTCCTCACTCCACCCCACAGTTACTAATCGTAAAAACGTTTCTCATCTTTTGGACCCAGCCTGAATGCCACTACCACCTCCATGAAGCCAGCCCCAAAGCCCTCTACCAGAATTTATTTCTAGCTCTGGCCCTTGTTATTGTACCTTCTCACATTCAGCTGTGGCATTCATGCCTATCTACTAAAACCACAAGCCTAGAGAGGTAAAGCAGCTGTAAGTCCCACAAAGGCAAGGACCGAGTCTCGGGCATCTTTCCCTAGTCCCCCTACTCCTACACCTAGCATCCCACGCAGGGTCTTACTTATAGCAGTGCCCATGAAGTGATGTGGGATTTAATTACAGTGTTCCTTACAACCATAATCCTGTAAATAAGAAGCTGTTTCTAGACAGGAAGGAGGCTGCTTGATTTCTACCACTGAATTTAACACCGAAGGCAAAAACACCAAAATAAATAAAAGTGCCACACTGACCTAAAACGTAGCAAGTAATACTGTATTTGTGGGGCCAACCCACTGCATTCCAGTGTGTCTGGATCATCCTTGGTATCTCTTATGATTGAGAATAGTGGAGATCCCATAACGGTGCAAAAGTGAATAAAGTACTTTCTGGAACTTAAGAGGGAACGTAAAATTCACCTTAAAATAACTCTACAGAAATGCTCTTCCATTTTCCGGGAGACTTGTAGGTAGAAGGTTAATTCTCCTTCCCTAGGGCATTCCTGGGAGAGAGCTTTTAACTACTCAAAGTAAGTCCAATTCCTTATTTGAAAGCAATGGGAAAAAGCCTGGCAAATTCCAATCTTTTTTTAAAGTACAAGGAAAGTATGGATTCCTCGAGTCTTCATTATCATTGTGATTTTTTTTCCTCCTAAGGAAGAGCTCCCTTTTTCAAACTGGAGAGGATCTGCACATGAAGGATTTCAGGGAGAAAGGGTTAAGTGAGAAGCTAAAGTACCTGGGCGCGTTTCTGCTGTTCTCTACTACACCTCCAGGACAAATAAGGATGAGTTGTCAAGTTAAATATAAGCAGTCAAGTGACTGAATTATAATTTACTCTGTGCTCAATTTAAATTAGTGTGAGGCTATTAAAATATACAGTATAAATACGGCAATTCATCACAAGCTGTCATGGATGACTTCATTTATTTGCTGGAGTGGCACACGCTCCACTAAAGGGAAGGAGAGCAAAATCACAGGTCAAATTAAGCCTCTATTCTGTTTTAATTCGCTTATTTAATCTGTGGCGACATAATTGTCTTTTACAGTATGTACAACTCAGAAAGGAAATTTGGGAGGATTACAGTCAGTATACAAATGATTAATCAAATGGTCCATTTAAATGCTAGTTTAAAAGCAGCAGAAACCCAAAGCAGTCAAAGAATGATAATCAGCACATGCTATATACAAGCTAAGAAATTTCTTCTTAGGTGACTTTTTCCCAATTAAAAAATAAAAAATAACAGGAAATCTATTGGGCTGTACTTTGAAAGATTTTATAGAATACATTAATGAAATAAAAAGGCTCCGTTTGCCAAGATGGCTAACAGTATTTTTATTTGTTTTCTGCTCTGTTTGCAACTGCTCACTTACCTCCACCCCCGCTCCCCAATAAAGCGAGTTAGAAACACATTTCATGAGTTAGTCATTATCAAACAGTTATCTTTTGTTAGCATTTTCCAAAATGTTCTCTTGAAGGTAGAAATTTTTCTAAATTCACTGGTATAAAATAAAAACCCAAGGTATTTCTAGTCTTTTTAAAATATCAGAAAAAGGAAAAAAGACTGGAAATGATGTTTTCCCACCTCTGAAGTCTGAAAGGGGAAACACTACAATATTCTTTTGTTAGTCTAAAAAAAGTAAAAACATTTAGAAATACAAAAAAAAGAAATATTTTGAGTAGGAAGAGAAAACGGATAGATTTTTCAAGGACTCTCATCTAATTGCTCCCACAGACATTCAAAGTATTGGTCCAACTGACCACTTGGCTTGGGAAATTAAATTTCCCTCATCATTCTATGTGGGCGTCAGAACCCTGCAGGTGATTCTGTTTAGACAAGGACTGTGATTTGCTGCTCTTCACAATCCCTCTGTGACATGAGGCAGCCCCATTGCACAGCTGAGGTCACGGAGAGGTTCAAGTGACATGCTTGAAGTCACACAAAAGTCAGGAGAGGGTCAGGAAAAGATCAAATGCACTTCTAACTCTTAACCTTTCATTTCACCCATACACACACACACACACACACACACACACACTAAGAGCTATTCTAGGTGAGAGCAATGGTCCATACAAAGAACACTGTGGTTTATTTTGTATGTGAGCTGAACCTTTCAAGACGCTGCTTCAAAAGATGAATGAATGAAGAACAAATGAAAGAAATTTATTTATTCAGTCATTCAACAAATTATGTGTTGAACATCTAGTTATTACATGCAATCCTCTATGTAGGGCCAAGTGCAAGGTTCTGCATGATTCCATGAGTAAGACAAGAAGATAAATAAGATATGTTTTCTACTTACAAAGAGATTTCAATGTAAGGAGAGAATGCACACGTATATTAATAGCAAAATACAAGGCAGTATGTGATAACATCCATAAGAAACACATACGGAGAATTCTAGAGAGGTTCAAAGGAAAAAGTGAGTGAGTGATAGACAGACCATATGTGACAGGATTTATCTATGTGCGTTCAATACAGGAGTGGGCTTTGGAGCTGACCCCTGAAGGGTGTTAAGAATTTTGATAGGTAGAGACATGGGTGAAGGCATTCTAATTAGAGAAAAAGACGTGAATCAAAGTGTTGAAGTGTGAAAGTACCTGGGTTCAGATAAAGCAATGAGTTCAACTTAAAAGCAGCACGGCATTCAGACACATGAGATAATGCTATAAAAAGCAGGCTGATGACATACTGTGGAAGATCCTGAGTTTCAGCCCATAGAATTTTTAGCTTATTTGGGAGTAATGTAGAGCCCTGGAAGGCTTTTGAGAGGGGAGGAGATGGGATCAGCACTATCCTCCGGGAAGGCAGATCTGAGGATAGTGAGCAGCAATATGCTACACAGTTTGAGAGCATGAACTTGGGGGCAAGACTTGCCCGACTTCAAATTCTAGTTCTACTGGTTGTGGGACCTTCAGCAAGCTATTTATTAATTCATAATTAAATGAGGAAAGGGTCCACAGAGTGCCTATTAGTAGAGTATAAATGATCAATAAATGGTAGCTTCCACTTTTGAGAGAGCACTTTAAACGCGGTTCAGTGTCTGACAAGAGACAAAACAAGCACCTGGACTAGAGTGGTGACAAGAAAGGAAGAGATCCAAAACAAAACAAAACCGAACCCAGAAAGATTAACAGGCTTCCAGACATTAAAAACAGTTAAAACAAGGACAATGATTCTTGAGACATGGAAAATTAAGTAAGAGGGGCCCTATGATTGTCTAGTTTACCAACTGGACAGTGTGCAGGCTTCTGTGCAGGGTGGAAATTCCAGGCAAAACTCAGCCATCTCCCTATGCTGACAAGATGGAATTGGGGGGTCTGAGGAAGCCAAGGCAGGGAGAGTTCCCTGGCAGATGGCCAAAGGGAGGGGGCTCCAGGGATCTGCCTAGGGGCCCCTGGAGTCTTCAGCTGATTAATGATCAATCAGTACCTGGATGTCAGGAAACCATGTGAGGGCAAGGAAAGAGCCACCAGAAAGGACCAGAGGAAACAATCTCCAGATCTCACACTAAGTAGAAGGAGTCTGTGTTCCCACAAGAGAGGGGGAAAACCTCTTAACTGTCACCAGCACTGGTAGAATATACAGAAGACAGCTGCCTTAATTGAGTGGGGGTAAATTAGTTCCCAACTAACCACTAGGCTGGTCCCAACTAATAAAGCTTAAAAGCAAGTCTTGAAATGATCAAACTGTTTCAAAGTCACTAAACAGCTTCTCAGAATAAGCTCAAGAATATTTATAAGAATACAAAAAAAAAAAAATCTAGTGTCTATGATGCATGACTAGCATCCAATCTTAATGATAAGATTTTTTAAAAAATTAGAAAAAACTGGGCACCTGGGTGGCTCAGTAGCTTAAGGGGCTGACGCCTGATTTCAGCTCGGGTCATAATCTCAGAGTCCTGGGATCGAACCCTGTGTCAGGCTCTGCACTCAGTGTAGAGTCTGCTTCAGGATTCTTTCTCCCTCTGCCCCTCCCCCTACCTGCTTACCCTCTCTCTAAAATAAATAAAAATAAATCTTTTTAAAAAGATAAGAAAATACAACCCAAAATGAGGGGGGGGAAAGCAATCAGTCAAAACTGAACCCAAATGCTACATCTGATGGAATTAATAGACAAAACCATCAATTCAGTTAATCATATTCCACATACTCTGTAACTACATTACATATATTCAAGAAGACAGAAGGAAAATTAAGCATGTTAAGTAAAGATGTGGAAGATATAAAAAGGTCACACAAACTTCTAGGGATAAAAAGTACAGCGTCTGAAATGAAAAATACAACAAACAAGGTTAACAGAAGATTAGACAATGTGGACGAAAACCTGAGTATATGACAACAGAAACTATCCAAAAATGAACCATTAAAGAGAGAAAAAAAGACTAAGAGAGAAAAAGAGGCTGATATAGCCTTTTACTTACAGCCTGTTGTGTCTTTTTATTTGAAATAAATTTCTGCTAAGATTTAATTAAAAAAAAACAAAAACGCCGGTTTTGAAGAAATAGCACATTTCTTTCTCTCTACTCTCCACAGTAGGACTGTTAAGTAAGTTACATGGTTTTTGCTTTGGCTACCAAGAAGCTCAGGGCTAAGTAAGAAGTTTATTTTTATTTTTTAAGATTTATTCATTCAGGGACACCTGGGTGGCTCAGTGGGTTAAAATCTCTTGCCTTCAGCTTGGGTCATGATCCCGGGGTTCTGGGATCGAGCCCCGGATCGGGCTCTCTGCTCGGCGGGGAGCATGCTTCCTCCAATCTCTCTCTCTGCCTGCCTCTCTGCCTACTTGTGAACTCTGTCTGTCAAACAAATAAATAAATAAATAAAATCTTAAAAAAAAAAAAAAGATTTATTCATTCACTTTAGAGAGAAAAAGAGAAAGAGCACAAGTAGGAGGAGCACAGGGAGAGAGAATCTCAAGCAGACTCCATGTGGACTGGGGAAAATGATGCCGGGCTTGATCTCAAGACCTTGAGATCATGACACAAGCCAAAACGAAGAGTCAGATGCTTAACGGACTGAGCCACCTAGGCATGTCTAATTGTATCTACTCTTTAATCATTCATTCAATCAACTCAGATAAAGTTTAAACTCAATATTCATAACTACTCTTAAATCATTCCCTCAACTCAGTTTAAGCATTTAGTATGTTTTATAAATTTTATAGAACCTAGGGATATAAAGTGAGATATAGTCCTCTCTCTAAAGCTCAGTTTAAGGTCAGGTCTAGTAGACAGCGTATTTGTAAACACCTACTGTTTTCATTTATTCAAAGTCTCTACTTTAGTAGCTCTTTTTTAAATGTGTCTTCCTTTAAAATTGCTTTTAATCCTTTCCAGAAACAGCTGTTAGCACCTTGCCATACCCAACTAAATAATCATGCACAAGAATAGACATAATTCAAAACGTATGAAATTATGAGAAATTATAATGCACTTACAAGGCCAAATAGTTTTGCAGATGATTTATAGGAATGCTCCCCTCTCTTGGTGTGAATAAACTAAAGCTGACTGTCTTTAAATATTTTAACAGCAACAATCTAAGAGTTATGTTATCTAAAGGAACAAATAACTCAACAGATGGGAAAGCAGTGCTTTAGGGGTGAAGGTACCCTCTGAGAGAGGAGGGAGCTGAGTATCACAACAGGACCATAGCTTCCATAACCTACCATCCAACAGTTAAACCACTCCATCTCCTCTTTCATGATACCTGTGACTCAAGCTAACAGGGGAAAAGAAAGTAGTGAGCATCAAGAACTTCATGAATTTCGGGGTGCCTGGGTGGCTCAGTCGTTAAGCATCTACCTTTGGTTCAGGTCATGATCTCAGGGTCCTGGGATCAAGTCCTGTGTCAGGCTCCCTGTTCAGCAGGGAGTCTGTTTCTTCCTCTTCCCCTTCCCCCTCCCCCCGCTCTTTCTTATTCTCTCTCTTAGATAAATAAAATAAAAATAAAATAAAATCTTTTAAAATAAAGAGCTTCATGAATTTCATAAAATTTATTCAGCACTTACCTTTACAGCTAATATTTTCCCACTCGGGACATGATATGCTCTATGGGAAGGAAAAAAATAACAAAATCACTTGGGATACTAAACAACCTGCAGAATGATTAAGGACATCAATGTGAATCTGAACATATCTGTAGTGATGAGATATATGATACTTTCAAAGAACACTAATAACATTAGCAGTTCATATTTCTATTGAGCTCCATGGTTTACACAGTGACTCATCATACATTACCTTAAAATAACCCTCTGAGGTAATGCTGGTATTATTATCCTCCCTTTATAGATGGAGAGCCCTGGGGTCCAGAAAAGCTAAGCAGTTTTCCCAGCAGCATGAAGTCAGTAAGTGGCAGAACTAGACCTCAAACCCTCAGAGGTCTGAAGAGTCAGACCTCTTCTGACTCCAGACCCTTACAACTGACTGGCACTGTGGGTGGCGTGGGGGGGGGGAGGTGGGGGGGATCTTCTGAAGTCTTCTGCTAAACACTGTATAGAGCCATATAAAGTGGGAGGTTTTCCTTTTGTTTCCTTCAATTACAGGAACAGATACACTATATACCTACATTTCATCAAAATAATCTCAGAACACTCGGAATTAGCTATGGCTTAAGATATAAGTTCATATAAGAGATCACAGACTTAATCAGGCTCAAGTATGTGGTTCATCTTTTCCTAAAGCTGGCATCTCTCAAAATTAAAAAAGCTTTAGAAAAGAGACAAGCTCAAATGATCGGATAAAGGGAAATAACTACAGTTTAAATCAAGGAATAAAAATACATTCATTTATGAAAAAGAGTTAAGGGAGTAAGGTTTGCAGAAATAAGATACCATTACTTCTCATTAAGACCCTTTGTGTTTAAATGACACGTGGTCTTCCACACCACTTTTACATGGACTGTACATTCTGACCATTATTCAGGGACAATCTGTCTTATATAAAAATGTCAAGACAAACCACACAAAATCAACAAGCACTATTATTGGAAGTCTATAAAAGTACAGACTTGCACATCAGCCAAAAGCAGTGTTCTTCCTCTCACCCAGCTGTGTTAAGATGTGATTGCATGGGGAAGATGTGGGGGTGGGAATGGAAGTTAGCTTCTTGGGAATTCCCTTTAACCTGTTGAGTTGCAAAATACATTTATCAGGCTCCCAATGATGATTTGGCAATGATTTGGTAGGAGAAACTGCCCATTTCTTAAAATAAAAATAAAACATATATTCTCCTATTATCAAAAAGAAAACATCGCTCCCTTTTGTTTTGGAAGAAATCTCTGGTTGCTTTGACAAATTTTTTAACAGCTTTACTAAGGTGCAATTACATATGTAAGATTCAATGAAGTATGTAATTCAATGATTTTTTAGCAAATTTACAAAGTTTTTACAATCACTGACAAGTGTTTTTTAAGTGACCAACTTACAGAAATGGTTTAGTTATTAAAGGCCTGCAAATATTTGTAACTTTTCACATACAAAATGTTATAAATTTAGGTAAGACTAGAAATATATATATATATGTATGTAAATACTACATATATTAGTGTTAAAAGAAATGTGTTCTGCTTTTCATATTTGAGTATACAAAGGTCAAGCCAACTACATAAGGTAAACTTAGCTTTTAACAATTAATTATAAATTAATTCAAGAATATCACATTTAAAGAAAGGCAAGATTATAAAAACTAAGTGGTGACTGTTCACTTTACTGAAGTTTTTTTAATCTGTAAGATGTCTAAAGATTTTCTCTAAGTATCAACCTCCCTAGTATATTAAATACTAATAGAATTATAAAACTTAAATTATTTTAAAAATTTTTATACTTTACATAAAGTGGTATACATTTTATAAATGGAATCCTCATATTATACTAGTTTCAGAACAAGTTACCATTTTTTTTTTAAGATTTTATTTATTTACTTGACAGAGACAGAGAGATCACAAGTAGTCAGAGAGGCAGGCAGAGAGAGAGGAAGCAGGCTCCCCGCTGAGCAGAGAGCCCGATGCGGGGCTCGATCCCAGGACCCTGAGATCATGACCCAAGCTGAAGGCAGAGGCTTTAACCCACTGAGCCACCCAGGTGCCCCAGAATAAGTTACCATTTAATTGTATGTTGTATATATGTATGTTAATACCAGATTTTTATAATGTGAAACTACATTTCAGGTCATGATTTGATTCATGATGTATCTGAACTCATATAATATACTGGTATATAATGACTAACACTATTTTTCTCACTGCCTGACAGAGAAGTTGTTGGACTAAGCTAAACTGAAATGTGATCTGAAGGAAGTTAATAACCTTATTCTATGCAAATATAGTTAATATAATATGTAAGATTTAATGATATATTATTTTCCCCCTGTACACCATAAATTATTCCAATTTCAACTTTTAAAAATGCTGTATATTAGAATTCCTAACCCAGGACTGAAATACGAAAATAAAACATATTGTTGTGTATGTTGAATGCATACACAGGGATTCAAAATTTGCAAAAAGAATAGTGGTGTTACTTTGGACAACAAGCAACACCTGGACATTTGAGATCAACAGCAGTGATAAGGAGATGACTAAAAGATAGTCTAATGTGTATACCATATTGGATAGTTTGGCAACTTAATAAGCTTGTCAAGAAAGCTGATGTCTTTTCCAAAAGAAAGGTCTCCTATTTCCAAGTGAATTAAAAGGGAGAGGCTTGATGATTTAATTATGACGCACGCTAATTCATCCGTGGAAGTTTGGGTTCGATTTCGAGCAATAAAGACGCTCTGAGGTTTGGTTTACACTGCAATGACAGTACCCGTGTAACATTTAATCATCCAGGAGAAGTGGATGACAAAGGCAAGGCCCGGCATGAGTCCAATGTGTCCTTTAACTTTGCAAATGGCATTCTACCTGGAGAAAAGAATTTGTTTACTTTCAATGGGTACTCCATCTCAATTGTCTTGACCTTCCCCAACACATTAACTATAAAGTGATTAATGAAGTTTGAATGGAGGCTCTGGTTACACCAAAGGACAACCATACACCTCTGCATTGTCTTAATTAACAGCTAACACTTCAAATTAGTTTATTGTTGCCACAGTAATTACCTGTTCCAATGAGTGCATGAAAGAAGCATTTTTATGTTATATTTTTAGTGCTGAGTCCTTGAGTGTTCTGCTTTGTGACCAGCACAGACCTTCTGGGAATATCCCCAGCCCTTAAAATTGAGCACACAACATATACACTTCGGATGTCATGAACCAATAGCCTGGTATAAATTTTTTGAGTACTTAAAATACCAAGAAAATGAGTAAAAGAGGGGAACACTTACTGTCCATATTTTCTTAAATTATTTTTTCATTTGGAACAAAAGGTTTTAGATGAGTGACAAAAAGTTGGTATCGACCTTTAATTTTTTTGTACAGAATCAGATAATTTATTGTGCTCATAAGTCACATAGAGAATTATCTAATCTAATCCCTACTTTTTACATTGTAAACACCCAAAAGCCAGGCTTAAAGAATTTGTCCAAACTTAGTCAATGACAAGGCCAGGACTGTAACTGTGGCACAGTACATATATTTTAGGACCTTAAGGAAAAATATGGTGATGTTTAAGTTTTCTTAACTGCAGGTCAGGGAAATACTTAATTCAAAACTTACAAAGAAAGGGGCACCTGGATGGCTCAATGGGTTAAAGCCTTTGCCTTTGGCTCAGGTCATGATCCCAGGGTCCTGGGATCAAGCCCCACATCGGGCTCTCTGCTTGGCAGCCTGCTCCCCGCCCCACCCCTGCCCACCTCTCTGCCTACTTGTGATCTCTATCAAATAAATAAATAAAATCTTAAAAAAAAACAACAAAAAACTTACAAAGATACTGTTTCCATCAGGCTTAGGGCCATCACATCTGTGTCTTTCCAGGCAAAGAAACATTCTGCAAGTATTGCTAATCTATCATGGGAGGCAGAAGAGCACAGGGTGTAGGTTCTAAGTCATTGCTCAGGTTCTGATCGCCATTCTGCCACCACTTCTTTTTTTTAAGTTTTTATTTCAATTCCAGTTAGTTAACATAGTATTAGTTTCAGGCATACAATACAGTGATTCAACATTTCCAAACAATACCTTGTGCTCATGATGAGTGCACTACTTAATCGCCATCATCTATTTAACCCACCCCCTTATCTCTGCTCTGGTAAGAACTAGTTTGTTCTCTACAGTTAAGAGTCTGTTTCTTGGTTTGTTTCTCTTACCCTGACCCCCTGCTTTGCTCATTTCTTTTGTTTCTTAAATTCGACACATGAGTGAAATCATACGGTATTTGTCTTTCTCTTTTCTTAGCATTATACTCTCTAGCTCCATCTATGTTGTTGCAAATGACAAGATTTCATTCTTCTTTACGGCTGAGTAATATTCCGTTGTGTATATATACCAATCATCAATCGATGGACACCTGGCCTGTTCCATATCTTGGCCATTGGGAATAATGAGGTTATAAACTTCAGGTGTGGGTATCCTTTTGGATTACTATTTTTGTATTCCTTGGGTAGATACCCAGTAGTGTGATTCCTAGATTATAGGGTAGTTCTGTTTTTAACTTTTCGAGGAACATCCCTACTGTCTCCCATTGTGGCTGCAGCTGCTTGCATTCCCATCAACAGTGCAAGAGAGCTCCTTTTTGTCTATATTCTTGCCCAAACTTGTTTTTCTTGTATTGATTTTAGCCACTCTGACAGGTATGGGAAAATACCTCATTGTGGTGGTCTTGTTTTTTAAGATTTTATTTGTTTATTTGACAGACAGAGATGACAAGCAGGCAGAGAGGCAGGCAGACGTGGGGGGAAGCAGACTGAGCAGAGTCCCTGCTGAGCAGAGAGCCCGACTTGGGGCTCGATTCCAGGACCCTGGGATCATGACTTGAGCTGAAGGCAGAGGCTTTAACCCACTGAGCCACCCAGGCGCCCCCTCATTGTGATTTGCATTTTCCTGACAGTGAGTGATGTTGAGCATCTTTTCATGTGTCTCTTGGCCACCTGGATGTTGTCCCTGGAAAAATGTTTGTATCTTCTGTCCATTTTAAAACTGATTATTTGGTTTTTGGGTGTTCAGTTGTGTAAGTTCTTTATATATTTTGGATACTAACCCTTTACTGAATCTGTCATTTGTAAAAATCTTCTCCCATTCTGTATATTGCCTTTTAGTTTTGTTGATTGTTTCCTTTGCTGTGTAGAAGCTTTTAATTTTGATGTAGTTCCAATAAAGTTTATTTTTGTTTTTGTTTCCGTTGCCACAGGAGACATAGCTGGAAAAATGTCACTATGTCAGAGAAATTACTGCCTGTGCTCTCTTTAAGGATTTTAGGTCTTTAATCCATTTTGAGTTTATTTTTGTATATGATGAAAGAAAATGGTCCAGTTTCACTCTTTTGCATGTTCCAGCTCTACCACTTCCTAACGTGAACCTGAACTATTAGAAAACCTCATCATGTCTCAAGTCTGGAAAGGGGGTAATCAGACCTTACTTGATAGAGTTGTGAGGACTCAATGAGATGATGTAGGTAGAGCACTGAGCACAGGGCCTGGAGCACTGTAAACGTGCAGTAATGTCAGGATCCAAGGAAGTTTTCAGGGTAGCTAGGTGGTTTACAAGTAAAACCTGCTAAAACTGATTGAAAGAGTTCTCTCTATGCTTTTAAGAGTCAGACTGTGTGCTCTACAAAAGAAGGCTAATAAAGCTTTCATAATGAAGACTGGCAGAAGCCTGCGCTGTGTAATTTTCAGTTAAGAAATTCAAGTTCTATTATTTCATGATAAACCAACTTGTTGAAGACAAAGAATCAGTCATCTGAAAGGCTACAGCTATACCAAGATTCAGGGTCTCACCACCGTTAGCTCTTGCCAAAACTTATTTATACTGCAGACTGGTATCGTTAAGTGCCACATCTGGTGTTTTGTCTCAGCAGAAACCACCTGACCATCACTGTTGCTAAATGAGAAGCCTAATTTTCATTCTCCTTAGCTTAACAGGAAAGCTGTTGTTTTTTTTTTTTTTTTTTAAGATTTTATTTATTTATTTGACAGAGAGAAATCACAAGTAGATGGAGAGGCAGGCAGAGAAAGAGAGGGAAGCAGGCTCTCCGCTGAGCAGAGAGCCCGATGCGGGACTCGATCCTAAGACTCTGAGATCATGACCTGAGCGGAAGGCAGCGGCTTAACCCACTGAGCCACCCAGGCGCCCCAGGAAAGCTGTTGTTAATTATTATTAATATAAACTACCTTTAAAAAAATCTATATACCTGGGTGGCTCAGTGGGTTAAGCCTCTGCCTTTGGCTCTGGTCATGATATCAGGGTCCTGGGATCGAGCCCCACATTGGGCTCTCTGCTCCAAGGGGAGCCTGCTTTCTCCTCTCTCTCTGCCTGCCTCTCTGCCTGCTTGTGATCTCTGTCTGTCAAATAAGTAAATCATATCTTTTAAAAAAAATCTATATACCTTTTTTCAGTATACACCCTCATATTATAAAATAAAAATCTGAAGCCTCTCCTAGTCTTTAGACTTTAGTATCTCTGTTATAACACTTAGCACACTACAGAAAAGTTACTTACATTTATCTTCCATATGGGTAGGAAACACTACCATGTCTTAATCATCTTTGTATTCTTTACACTTTGCACAAGTCCTGGCATGGTAGGTGCTCCATACTTAATAAATACTCACAAAATGAGTACTACCTCTGGGTGAAAAGAACATCACTTGGATGAAGCTTTACAAAGAAATTCTACATGCATTTAATTAATTGATTCCATAATCTTATGAGTAAAAATCATTTTTCCCCAACTTTGAGATATCATTTGACATATAAGTAGAAGTTATTATCATTATCCCTATTTCAAGGGTAGATTTCCAACTGCTGAATCAAGAGTCTTTAGAAGAATACCAAGATCTGGCCCATGGTTACTCACTGATTTCTGGTTCTGCCAATCTCCCTTATCCACAGTACTCACTCTACTCCTCCAAATATCCACCTGCCTCAGGCCCTTTGCATCTACTCCTCAGGCCTGGAAAACTCTTCCTTCAATATCCACTTGGTTTGCTCTCTTACTTCCTGCAGGTCCACAGTTACTTCTTTGAATATCCTACATAAAAGAGCTCATTCTCTCTTTCTTTACTCTTCATAGAATTTATCAATACTTAACACAGTTTATTAATTTATTATCTGTCTCCTACCACTAGAAAGCAAGCTCCACGAAAACAGGTACTTTTGTTTTTTTATTCACTACTGTATCTCCAGTGCCTAAAACTGTGCTGGGCACATTTTATAAATATTTGTTGACTGAATGGATCTATTTCTACTTGGTATAGGTCTATTTTTGTTTTTTTATTTTTCTTTAGGCAGTTTTAGGTTTTTCTAGGAAATTGTCCACTTTGTTTTCAATTTTGTCATAAAGTTATTCACTGTAGCCTCTTATTTTAAAAATCTCTGCTATCTAGAATTACGTCTCCTTTTTTCACCCAAAGTTTGTTATTTGTGTCTTCTTTCTGTTATACTTAGTCAATTTTTCCAAGCAACCAACTGTTGGTTTTCTTGAGTTGTTTCTTGAATTTTGATTTATTTTTTCTTTTGTACTCCTTTCCTTCCTTCCATCAAAAAAAATTTTCTTAAGTTAGATGCTAAACCTATTAATATCCAGTTACTCTTCTCTAATGTTATACAAAAAACTATGCTTTAGGTAATGACTTTGAATCACATGAGTATTCACGTATGGTTTTTTTCAGCTCTAAATGTTTTTATTCCATGATAATGTATTATACAACCCATAAGTTGTTCAGATGGGTGCATTTTAATTTCCAAATGTATGAAAGTTAACTTATTAATGATGTCTTTTTTTAACTTTTTAAAATTTTATTTATTTTTTTAAAGTAAGCTCTACACTCAACATGGGGCTTAAACTCATGACCCTGAAATCAAGAGTCACAGGCTCTACTGACTGAGCCAGACAAGTGCCCTTATTAATAATTTCTAAACTAACCACTAATAATTTCTAAACTAACCACTCTAAACTAAAGAAAAACATCTGTATGTTTCAGACTTTACTGAGACTTGCTTTGTGCCCTATGGTTTTTAAAAAATTAAATTTTCTGTACCTTGCTTTGTGGCCTTTGGTTTTTAAAAAATTAAATTTTCTGTACCTCAAAATAACATATATTCTCATTTGACTGACAAAGAGTTCTACGTCTAACCATGTAACCAGCCTGTTGATCATGGTCTTCAAATCTTCTGTATGCTTACTAATTTGGGTCTGACTAACCTATTTATTACCAAGAGGCATTTTCCCACTATAACTGAATTTATCAAATCTTCCTTTTAATTCTCACCATTTTTCACTTTACGTATCTTAAGGTTATTAGTTACATATAAGTTTAGAGCTATTATGTAATTATGGTCTTTTTCTTCTATTAACGTATAGTAGTCCCTTCTATCCCTAATAATACTTTTTTTTTAAGTAGGCTCCACACCCAGCATGGAGTCCAGTGCAGGGCCCGAACTCAAGACCCTGAGATCAAGACCTGAGCTGAGATCAGGGGATGCTTAACCCACTGAGCCACCTAGGTACCTCCCAATAATACTTTGTCTTAAAATCTTTTTTTCTCTTATATTAATATAACCACAGCTTTCCTTTGGTAAGTATTTGGTATCTTCTCCCCATCCTTCTGCTTTCAATCTTTCTCTGTCTATATTTCAGGAATGGATGCTAAAATCGTCTAAAATAGCACATAACTATATTTCTAAAAGTTCAATCTAACCAATCTATTAGTTGGCAATATATTTATTATAATTAGATATTTATTTTTGCCTATATTAATTATAATTACTGATATATTTGCATCTATTCCTATCACTGATTCATCTACTATACACCTCCCTCTCTCCTGGAACACTTTTATTCCTTCTACTTCTTTTGAAGTAATACATTCATTCTTTGCCTTTGTTACCCATACAATTTTTAATAATCATACCAGATTCAACAAAATATTAAGTTAATTGTTATCTTTATTCTTCTCTCAAACGATATAAAAATCTTAGAATGGGGTGCCTGGTTAGTCAGTTAAGAATCCGCCTTTGGGGCGCCTGGGTGGCTCAGTGGGTTAAGCCGCTGCCTTCGGCTCGGGTCGTGGTCTCGGGGTCCTGGGATCGAGTCCCGCATCGGGCTCTCTGCTCAGCAGGGAGCCTGCTTCCTCCTCTCTCTCTGCCTGCCTCTCTGCCTACTTGTGATCTCTCTCTGTCAAATAAATAAATAAAATCTTTAAAAAAAAAAAAAATAAAAAATAAAAAAAATAAAAAATAAAAAAAAAAAAAGAATCCGCCTTTGGCTCAAGTCTTGATCCCAGGACCCTGGGATTGAGCCCCGTGTCAGGCTCCCTGCTCAGCGGGGCGTCTGCTTCTCCCTCTCCCTCTGACCCTCCCTTCTGCTCTTGCTCTTGCTTGCTTCCTCTCTCAGATGAGCAAAAGATATCTTTAAAAAAAAAAAAAAAAGACATTTCTTAAAAACTTAGAATTTTTAAATTCCAATCAGCCTTTCTCATCTCATATTATTTTGTCCAGTCTTTTGACTTCATTTTGATGTCCCTGAATTAATCATGACTATTGTTTTATATAATCAGGTTTCTCTAAACAGTCATCATGCTTTCTTTCATTTTATTCCTTTCTGGATTCAGTTGGATTCCATTTCTTTCTACCTGAAGTACTTCTTTCAGTAATAAACTAACCGTCTTCCCCCTCTTTTTATCTTTCTCTCTCTCTCTGTCTACACACACACACACACACACACACACACACACTCTTTAATATTCATTTCTGAAGATGTATTTATTTTGCCCTCACTCTTGAGTGATAGTTTAACTAAGACAATTATTTTCTCTCAGGAAAACTGAGTCTTTCAGCTTTTATTACTGTTGTTGAAATTTTGCTGAACCCAATTTACTGGCTGATACAAAGCCACTGAAGGGTTTTGGATAGAAGAATGATAGGATTAGACATTAATATTAAAATCCTTACTCTGGCTACAAGTTACCACAAAAAAGGAGGAGAAACCAGAGAGGAAGGAGCACTTAGAAAGCTGTTACAGGTCTATGTAAGAAGTGATTAAATGAACCCAGGTAGTAATGGTGGATGTGGAAAGGGGGAAATGATACAAAAGACTCTGGCCAGAGAGAATTTATAAAATATGGGGATGAGCAAAATAAACTTAAAATTTCAAGCTGATTGAATCAAAGTATTTATTCACAGAAATAGAGGAACTTTACCTACTCAGCCTTACACCATATAATCCTGAACTTTTTAGCTCCATGAGTATCAACAGGATTTGTGTGTAAATTTGGTGGATGGTCTGGAAGGAAAAGAAGAATCAAGAATGACTGCAAAGTTTCTGTCATAAGCAACTTATGGAATAGAGTTTCCATTTATCAAGTTTGGAAAAACTGTAGAAGGAGCAGCTTTCAGAGGATAACAAGAGTTCAATTGTGGGTAATTCTGAGAGCCCTAAAAGACATTCCCTGGTATTTAGATAGGAGTTCAAAGTTCAGGAGAGTGGACTGAGTAGGAGATACGGCTCAGGTCATGATTCCAGGGTCCTGGGATCAAGCCCCCGCATCTGGCTCTCTGCTCAGCAGGGAGCCTGCTTCCTCCTCTCTTTCTCTGCCTACTTGTGATCTCTGCCTGTTAAATAAATAAATAAATAAATATTTTAAAAAAAAAAAAAAAAAAGAAGAGAGAAAGATGAGATAAAACCAGTAAAGGAGATGAAACAGTACAGACAGTAAACCAGCAACAGAACCTAGAGGATGGTGTCCCTGGGGCCCTGAATGTTGGTGTTACCCCCCACTGCCAAGTACAGTACCTTGCCCAGAGGAGGTATTCAAAAACCACAGGACTGATTTCAAAGCTATACTTGGTGACAAATGCAATTAATGCTATACTATGTGCTCTCTGAAATTTTAAAGATGGGTCTAGTATAATATATATATGGCTAGAAGGTTGGACTTATCTTCAATCTAAACCCTAATGAGAATGTATTAAAAGATACATCAGTCCAGGGAATAAAGTGAATTTCTTGAAGAATCTTTTAAAAGGGTATAAAGAAAAATCTCAAAACAAAATGCTAAAAAGTCCTATATTCGTATAGGACATAAGGGAGAAACAACCTGTGTTCACACTCCAACATCTGGACCCCCACACAAATTTATGTCATGCATAAAAAAGATCAACTGCATCTGTATTTTACAATGTTTGCTGAAATTATTTATGCTTAGAATTTCAAGTTCTAGGAGAATCATAAAAATATGAATCGTCCCAGCTGACTCCTGTTCACAAAATAAATAACCTAGAGCTGATCATATATTTTCTGATAAAGCTTGTATAATCTCATACAATTAAAGTAGGCATCTAATTTCTATGGTACTATTCTGCATATTAATTTCTATATACTCTCTAATCAAATTATTTTAAATCATGAGCAGAAAAAAAATTGTTAATAGGGAGCATCTGTGCTTCTCTACCAACTGTGAGGTAGGATATAAGTTAAGAATGGAGGGGCTGGGCGCCTGGGCAGCTCAGTCGGTTAAGCGTCTGCCTTTGGCTCAGGTCACGATCCCAGGGTTCTGGGATAGAGTCCCACATCAGGCTCCTTGCTCAGTGGGGAGCCTGCCTATCCCTGCTTATCCCTCTGCCTGCTGCTCTCCCTGCTTATGCTCTCTCTCCCTTCTCTCTCTCTCTGTGTCAAATGATTGAATAAAAAAAAAAAAGAATGGAGGAGGTGACCTAAGATCTGATGGTAAATACATCAAAGTTCGGTAAAACCGGTAATATATGTTACAAATGCCAATTTGCTAGCAAAATGGTCATCAGAATGTTTCCTCTTGGAACAAGGATCCCAAGAGTAACTGCATGCACGATAACTTTTAATCACAAAGGCAAAACAAGAACTGCACTGCCACAGTCCTGGGAGAGAGAGAGGCCCTTCTTTCCTACACCACGTGGAATAAATGCCATTGAGATGCATTCTACTTCTCACGTAACGTACTTCAGAAAAGGTTAGTGAAAAGAGGAACACAATTACTCTGTGAATTATTTATAGAGTGCTATCAATCCTTGGAAAATTCTCTAAATGGACAGGAAACCTAAGAAAACAATCCGGTCACTAAAATGGTGAAAGCAATACTTAGGATCTGGCTTAAGAAGTAACCAGTAATCAAAAAGGGAAAGTCTTATTTTAGGTAAGCAAGAAAGATGATGTTTATCTGTGTTGCTCCCTGGGTCTCTTAGAGGACAGGTAAAAGGCAAGAAAGAAAGTGAGCAAAGGCTGTTTTAAATAAATGGAAGTTACAAACGGATCTGCTGTTACTCACTCGCTTCAGCCCTAGTAATAGCTTCTCTAAATGATAAAATTGGGTTCTGTGCTTTTCAGGCAAAGACTTCACGGCTTGTGGGATATATTGGATTCCTTGCTTCTCTGTTCTTTGAATGCCACAGAGATTTCCAGGATGTCCATGAGAGGCAGAGGAGAATAAGGGAGACAAGGTGAAAGAGAAACCTCTCTGTGATCTCCGTCATTACGACAAAAAGTATGATTTGGAGGAGACAAACCAGAGTCGAAAATGAGGGTTTTTTTTTATTAGTTATCCATTTTAATTATCTATGCAACTCTTAATTCTCATTAGCATAGAAAGTGAGAGTTGGCCATATTCAGATTTAATTACTGAATCTATTTCTTTATTTAAAAAATTGGTATCTGTTAAACCAATACTATACCTCTTTTATCTTAGCTGATGTGAGATCATCAGTTTCCATACTCACAGATACTGTTCCCTTGCTTGTTATGTGGTATTTTATTTATTGACCAAAAAAAGTAACTCTGATTTTAGGTAAATTTAGAATAACAAATGGAAGTCTTTTTCCAACTTGGAAGGTTTTCCATCTCAAATTCTTAATAGCCAGGGTGCCTGGGTGGCTCATTCAGTTGTGTGTCTGACTCATGATTTCAGCTCAGGTCATGAACCCAGGGTTGGGCTCTGCACTAGATGTGGAAATTGCTTAAGATTCTCTCTCTCCCTCTGTTCCTCTCCCTCACTCTCTCTCTCTCTCCCTCTAAAAAAAATAAAATAAAATAAAAAATAAATAAATGAATGAATAAAATATGGGATGTGAACATTGACTCCACTATATTATGCTGAAAGACTAAAAGGTTGAATGATTCTGTAGCCTGCACCAAACAAGTGAAAAACACTTCTTTGCCTTTATAAAAATCAAGTGCATAAATGCATGTGAGCATATATATAAATACGAAACAAAAATTTTTTGTTACCTTGTGAGATTAATTTTTAATATCCCTGGATATCATCTTTCAATTCAGTGACACATTTTTAGTAAACACATGTAAGTTAGCTGTGGTTCAGTTAATAAAAATTTTGTTTTATTGCTTGATCTTTTTAGAGATCTGTTCTTATGGTAGACTTCTTTGGGGGTAGATTTTACCAGTATGTCACATACTAAAATAGCCAAATAGCCATCCACAGGAAAAAAAGGTCAAATCATTTCAAGGAAATCAACACTGACAGTTGTTGCCTTCCATAACAGATAAACACATTAGCCAGGCTCTAGCTAAGAAATCCAAAGTAAACAGCAGTTGTACAAAGAAGCTTTTATATCAACGGTACAAGTTCAATAGCAGTCTATGCCAACCTTCCTTCTGCCTAAAATCCATTACAAATGCTGGACTACCGACTGTAAAATAATTTGTGATTAAGCAACAGAGCTCCCCGACTCCCAGATTGCTTAAGTATCAAATCAAACATGTATTAGGTTACAGATATTAACAACTCTTTAAGATCCCGATCATCCAGAGGTCGATCATCCACAGGTCATACTGGTTGCTAACCTAGGATATGAGGAACTTGCTACTGGGACCCTACATTTGGTCTTTCTTATTTTTTCTAATGACTCTGGTTATATACCCTTTCTGCCCCCACACCTGCCTCAGTTAATGCTGTCACCATGGCCTTCATATTTCTTCCATAAGTTGACGCGGCCTGGTTCAAGCCTTTAACACTCTCCACATCAACTAGAGTAATGTCTTTTCATATATGGTCTAAATACCTTAGAGATCGAGGAAGCTACAGTCACAGTGATCTCTTGATCGAAGGTTCAGAAAGAATGTGATGGGCAAAACAGAGAGGCAAGAAATATAAAGCTAAATGACGACAGTGAAAGAAATATAGGACTGAGGCAATACATGTGGGAGAAAGTAGGAACACCTTGAGGATTAACTACTTGGAATTCTTCTCTCCTGAAATGACTTGATTATAATGGAGTATCTGTTCATGGTTTCTTTGTGGAAAGCTAACAGTAAATCACTTTCTGAAATCAGATATAAAATGGCTATTTCAGAAAACCTCTGTAAACCAGTGATTCTATTGTGCTTTACAGTTTGTATTTTTTTATAGAGAAGCTATTAGATTTGCACAAAAATTTCTCATTCTTATTATTCTTACTTTTAGGTAAGGAAACAAAGCTCGATGGGCTTAAGAACTACTTTAAGATTCTGATAAGCACTGGAGGACTCAAGTCCTTGGAAGTCAGGTCCAGTGTGTGCCCCAATAAGCCTGGACGAACACAAACGCGTTGCTTCTAGATCCTCTAACTCAAGTTGTCTTCGAGGTTCTCTGGATATGATCTGTGTTGATTTTTAAAAAGCAATAGGGAAAATCAATTGAACGACTCGCTCTTCAGAGCTGCATTAACTTTTTCAGGCCACTGGGGTACTATTTACTAAATTACCTCTTCTAGAACACCAAATAGTACCCTAGTGGGTCAAAGAGTAAATGCACCTCTGAAAAGTGAGCCATTTATTCCCTTCTTCCCTGTAGTACCAGATGTAATATGTCCCCAATGACAGAAATATTAACCCATTTCCATTAAAAACTCAAGAAATTGTCCCACACTAGAGAAAATGAGTATGAGGACTCTTCCCAAAGCAAAAAAATCTCTCTTCTATAACCCTGGGCACAACCTTGTCGGAAAGTCAACATGTATTTATATAACAATGCTTGTTTTTTATTCACTAGAGATTGATTTTTAATCAAGACCTCAGAACAAAATAAAAATATAAATTCAGAGCTGATGGTTTTCAGTGGAGAGATGCATAGGGTATCACGATAGCTAGTTTTATCCTGTACAGCAGGATTAAAAAAAAAAAAAAAACCAGCTTGAGCGTTCATCTGGCTTATGAAACAAGAGCTACACCACCAACAGCTGCCCTTCCACGTATCTCATTTTGTTTCAGGTTATCCCTTTGTCAGAAAAAAAAAAAGCAAAAACAAAATTCCTTGACTAACAAGTAAATATATTATTACTTGTAATCTGTTTAAAGGCCAAAGCCTCTGATTACATTTTTGAGCTGCTTTAAGAACAGCTACTGAGTGATTTCACACTTGTGAGATACCTCGACAAAGTGAGACTTTTAGGTTTTCAGCACTGTTAGTCCCTTACTCTTCTGGAAGATGGCTGTGCAATGAAAACAAGACAACTTTAATTTAAGAATCATCCAGCTTCTAATTAAACTGCCATAGGCAGCTGGTTGGATAAGTTTTAATCAGTTTCAATCACCTATTGATTGGTATACTGAAGCCTAAAAAATTAAAAGTAAAAGATGATTGGGGAATTGTCCCATCTCAGAACAACAGTAGAGGCCTCTGTAAATAACTCCTCTTTTAACCATCAGCTAAATGAACACTTCAATACTGCAGTACAAAGTCTTCTGCAAAATTACTTTAACTAACAAGCAGAAATTTATCAGCTTCAGCCAAAATCAATGCTGAAATCAATTTGAACACTGGTTGTGTCTAAAGGGGCTCATTGGCAATTTAGGGAAATTACACCATGTAAATGCCTGTGCTTTAATTGAACAGTTTCATCAACTAGGCTGTGATTGCTGTCCATTCATTTATTTACTTTCACTGCAGCTACCATTCTGCAAAGGAATGGCTTTTGTCAGGCTGGAGAGAGGCACTTTATCTTCATTTTGTGCACTTTTGTGCATAACCGACTTCATGAAACGGGCGTATCATGACTAGAGTCCAAACAAACCTGAAGGGACTTTTCCTTTCACATAAAAACTGAACAACACTCAAACCACCACCATACCTTCCACCATCCGGAGACTGGCATCTTTAAACGCATCGGGTGTTTGAGTGGGGAAGGAATTTGAATGACTTCCTGCACATGGAATTGTGTTTGTGTATTGAGGAGCTACATTTTTGGACAAAAGAAGGAAAAGCATTTGGATTCTAAATTCAATTCGACCACATTCTTTCTGAGGTATTGTTATTGACTTCCAAAAATATATAAACATACGTGTAACACTGTATTTTATAAAGTAGAGATAAGTCAAGAGAAAGTGCTATTCTCAAATCCATCCAGGAGACTAAGGCTTAAAGATGTCACACAGAGGGCGCCTGGGTGGCTCAGTGGGTTAAAGCCTCTGCCTTCGGCTCAGGTCGTGATCCCAGAGTCCTGGGATCAAGCCCCACATCGGGCTCTCTGCTCAGCAGGGAGCCTGCTTCCTCCTCTCTCTCTCTGCCTGCCTCTCTGCCTACTTGTGATCGCTGTCTGTCAAATAAATAAATAAAATCTTAAAAAAAAAAAAGATGTCACACAGACTTGAAGATTAAGGGGAGTAGAAAGGGAGAGGAATCCGTGTGGAAGGAGAAAAATGAATTTCCTTGGAAAGACCAGCAGCCAGAAACACCGTGCCAAAAATGATTTAAATATGCACTCATAAAAATCACAGACAAGGAAAAAAACCCAAAGATGTAATTTCTGGAGAATCACATGCTGCAATGACTCGAGTTTGGAAAGCATTAACATTTTTGACATTGGGTTAATTCAGATTACAATTTCTAGGGAAGGAGAGAGGAAAGAAGACAGCAGCTCATTCACATGGGTCTTCTTTAAGGTACATGTGCCTGATGCAAAAAGTGAAAGGTACACTTGTAGTGTATTTGCTTGAACATGCTGGCAGAAATCCTTAGGCTTGCACATACTTAGCTCCTCACGGAACCAAATGGAATTATTCACGAGGAGGGCACCAGGAAGGGACTAATGAATAAGAAAGGATGAGTTTCAGTGGTGGTTCTATTTCTGTCTTGGTTTGAATCCTCGGGGAAATCCATTAAGTTTGGTGGTTCAGTCTCTTCGCAGGGTCAAATGAGGGCAGTGATAGCTGTTGTCCCCAGTTATATATATCTTAGTGCTGCTGGGGGCTAATCAGGGCTTGTGATGGTGGCCCAGTTTGGAAACAGGAGTGCGACCACTCTGATTCTAAGCACCGCTTGTGCTTTGAGTATGACGGAGGCAGGCTGGGCTCTGACACCTTCTACTAGGGCTGCCAGGGATAGAGGGAAATTTGCCATCTGCCCTTTTAGTCAGCGACTCCAGCTGTTACACCCCACCATGCTCACTAGGAATTCCCTTCAAAAAATGTTAAAAGGGAAAATAAATAAATGGTGTCCAGAAACTTCACTTAGTACATGTGTTTATGGTAAAAATTCATTCTGGAATTTAATCCCATGTATGCTTTTCTCTGCCACTTTAAAGTTTCACTGGCTATCCATCTTATTGCTGAGACAATGTAAAAATATAGTTTATTCATGGTTTTTAGATAACTTTTCCAAAAATTTAATTATGGTTTAATCAGGGTTTTATGTTTATTGACTAAGTATATTGTTACATTTTGCTGCTATAGTTAGCAGTTGTAATAGAATCAGAATGTTTGGGAACCCTATACAGTATGTATCTTCCAAATACACTAAGCTTGTTAAAATGCTGTATTGATTGTGCCCTAAAGCAAGTTCTAATTTTGTCTGAACATTTTTCACTTTGTTATTTGAATCCACCAAACAAAAACCATGAAGTCTGCTTGTAAGCAGTGATACTGAACATTCTTTCTTTCTTTTGCAACACCAATAAGGAAACGTAAGGAGATTTGAGGGTTAAGAGGATAACGTAATACAAAGTCACACTTAAAAAGCGAATTAATGCTTAAAGAAACTTTATGCTTAATTCCCACAACCAAAGTATCTATTGCTACTTCCCTTCTAATTTGGTAATCCGCTCCTCCAACTTAGCATTAGTGCACAAATAAGAACCAAAACTTTTCACTCTGGTAAGCTGGCAATCTAACACAAACACGGTCCCTTACATCTAAGTAACCATAAAAGAGCAATGAAAAAATAAAAAAATAAAAAAAAAACGCAGCAGGAAAGTTATACACACTAAATGCCTTTCAGACTTTCCAGTGGATTATTTTCCCAAAAAAAGTAATTTAAGTAAATACCCTAGATGCTATGGTGTGCAAATATTTGCTTGTGCTACATGCCAACCAAGAGACTACATTTTTCTAACACATCAGATACTGTAAAATACTGGGAAAAAAAAACTAATGTGTCTTATAAATCAAGAGATGCACCACCTCCACTAGCATAACCATACAATTAATCTAGGGATTCAATGATTAAATTTCAAGTTTTTGATAAGGAAAAGAGACCCAAAGGATAAAATACAAGTTATGTTTCAACAGCTCTGTCAGCCAAGAAATGACTGTTTTAGCATCTACTAAAAAGCCTCTAAAATTAACTAGAAATAGTACATCACTGACTTTCAGAATTATATATTTATATCTTATATCCAAAAATAATTTGGATTAAAAATTAGGAAACTGAGAGAGTGAATGGCAAATAGAAAACACCTGGCTTGGGGCACCTGGTTGCCTCAATTCGTTGAACATCCGACTCTTGATTTCGCCTCAGGTCACGATCACCGGGTCTTGAAATCAAGTTTCATGCCAGCTCCACCATCAGCTCAGAGTCTACTTGGCCCTCTCCTACTCCCTCTCTGTCCCCCGCCACTACACATGTTCAGAAGCTCTCTCTCTAATAAATAAAATCTTCAAAAAAAGAAAGAAAGGAAAGAAAAGTCCTGGTCTGAGTTCTAGTCTTCTAAAAATTGTATATATTTAATGTTTTGATACTGAGTTCTAAGTCTTGATTTGACCTTGGGTATGTCCCTTAATCCTTCCAAGTTTTATCTTTCTCACTGGCATAATGGGGGTAACCTTCCTAGAAAGGATTCAGCAAGTTCTGACAGATCCAGTATGATCAGGCCTCTGTCCCTCTCTCTGCTCTCCCCTGAGCTCACTTTCCTGTGGCCACATTGGCCTAGATATGACATGTTCATGCCCATCTTCCGGCTTTTGCCAGAGTGGTTCCTCCTGCCTGGAGGGGTCTTCTCCCAGATTTTCTCATAACTGGCTTCTTGCTGTCCTTGAGGTCTGAGTGTGAATATCACGTCTTCAGAGAAGCCTCGTTGAACAACTATTTTACATTCTTTACAGCACCTGCAAGGTCTGAAATTATCTTACTTGCAATCATTTCCCTGATTACTGTCTGTATGCCCCGCAAGTGTGAGCTCCAGGAGCACAAGGAACTTATCTGTTTCATTCACTGCTGAACTGCAAATGCTTAGAGCAGTCCTTGGCACAGAGTGACAGGAAGTACCCCAGACCCTAGAACAACACGGGGTTAGGGGCACCGACCCCTGTGCGGTCAAAACTCCACATATAATTTCTGGCTCCCTGAAAACTTAACCACCAATAGCCCACTGTTAACTAGAAGCCTCACCAATAACCCAAATAGTTGATCAACACATATATGTATTTAAGCTAGAGAAAAGAAAATATTTTAAGAAAATCGTAAGGAAGAGAAAATACACTTACAGGCTGTACTGCATTTACTGAAAAAAATCCACATATAAGTGGATCCGTGCAATTCAAACGTGTTGTTCAAGGGCCAACTCTATTTATTCAATGAATCAATGGATATACAGTAAGACAAACTTTTAAAGAACAAAACCAAGCACCACGTGATATTATATTTTTATGGCAGGTGAATGTTGAATTAATTTTAAAACATTAGCCTTGGGAGTGACCTCTGCAACCACGTCATGTCCACATCTAAGTGGGAATTCTTTTCTCAGGGGTTCTGAATAACCAGCCATGTTGCTCTGCTTAAGGTAAGAGGACTCACACCTCCCAGAGCCACCCAGCAACAGACAACACTCTGTGTCCATCCTCAGGCTGTGAAGAATCTGCCCCTGCAGGTTAATTCCTGAATCGCTGTCCTGACCAGGTTCCTACAGTAGGTGCAGTGCAGTGCTCGGCCCTGGGACGATGCCCGCCCTGATTCACAGGACACAACTCTTCTCCAGGGAGGACAGTCCAGATAAGCAAGTTGAGGCTAGCCTTCAGAAACACACAAAGCAAACCTATTTCTTCGTCAACAGGAATCTTTTCTGACTTTTTAAAAGTCAGCTGTCATAGAGACCCTTAATTATTTCTTCTTCAGTTAAAAGCTGACCAATTCTTTCAACCACTTCTCAAATCAGATACCAGTTCCTCCATGAGGTCCTGACCTGATTCTTCCTGAGGAAAGAGCTAGAATTCACCACCCCTTCCTTAGCCCCTCACCTGGGGCCTGCATACAGGCCCCGCATACCGACATGCGCCCCAGACTGTGAAGTCCCACACTTACTATTTCATCCATCTGGACATGGTCCGACTGGAGCCAGGGTGCCCTCACCAGCCAGCCGGGTGCTATCCACATGGCATGGACTCAGAATGAGACTGCTCGACAAATGTATAAAGGATTGGAGAGGCACCACTCGTAGGCTCCCTTAGAATTTTCCCCATGCTTGTCTGGCTGATATCTGAACTGTGCACATCTCTCTGTAGAAACTCAGTACCCAGACCATGAATCCAAAAGTGGCATGCTACAGGATGAAGTCAAAGCCTGATGCTGTACCCTCCTGCTGAACCCAGAGAAAGGAAAACGAGAACTCCTCCACCCTATAAAGACACATGTGTGCTAACGTTTATCTGGTCACAATCACTTCTGCTTGGGGACTTTCAATTTCTTTATAAAGAAAGCATTTTTACTGAAATAAAATATTAGAAAGAAGTCTTGCCACTTTAAAACTATTTTTCCCTGCAAGGAGATGGTGTTGAAATACTTCGATTCAGCAAATTCTTACTTGAAATATTACCATAATGTATTGATTTTTACCAGACTCAATTGACTGAAAAGTTGTTTGTATAGCAATATTGGCCAAACCAATATACTAGAACAATTTTGTTACCCATAGTAATCAAGTGCATTTCTGAAGTATAATTATACTGTCATAAAAATAAAGCCAAGATACCCTTTTCCAAGCAATAAAACAAAAGGGGCTATAAAACAGGAAGAAGAAAAGGCTAAATAAATGAGATTTTTTAAAATTAAATTTAGTGTCTTTTAAGAACACCTCCGCCTCCTCTTCCTACCCTTAAGCCAAGGTTAGCAGAAAATGATCAATACTTCAATCTCAATAAACTATTTCAATAATAGTTAATTCGGGTGGAAACAGAGTCTGAAAATCTCTGCTCAGCGACCTGTAACATCCTGTCATGTTGGTTGGATGCCAATAATCCATCATTGCCATAATGGATATGAGCATGTGTGAAGTTACAGGAACATGGAATGGGGGAAGCAAAGGTGGGAAAGGTGTGGAGAATCACAAGCTCAGGTCCGTTCCATAGACTCTAATCGATACAATGTACATTATTATATGAAACAAGTCTCTAACGGTGACTGCCGCGAGAGCAAGAGAGGGAAACATACATAATTAATTTTATTTGACAAATACTCATTGATTTTCTGGAAATATTAATATCCTTGCTTGTCACATGACACTGTAACACAATCCAGTATTTAATTTTGCATTAAGATGATATCTTGTTTGCTTGTTTAAAATACGATCTTGGCTGCAAGGAAAAGGCTCTTCATTTGATTGGAAATTTAAAGTTAAAATAAATCAAACAATCGCCCTGGCTCTTGGGTCAATACCAAAACCACTTAAAAACTACTCTTAATTTACAAGATGTACCTCAGGGAAAAAATATAAAGGAGTGGGGTCACTGATGCAGTGGGTAGAGAAGCAGGGGTCAGACCTTCTTCTGATTTGGTTCGGCACCTTCAGGATGGCCAGTAAAAGAGGAGTGAGAGCTTTCTGGGTACTATATGGTCCCAGTTTTCATTGAGGGCTCTTTTTTATGATGTTTTTCCCCTCAGGAATCCCACGTTTGGTCATAGTTTGTTTACTAAACAGCATTTCATTTGACAGCAATTCATGCATTTTCTCATTTTACGTAACTGACCACAAGAGCTTCTAATTTTCATTAAATACATCATGTTCCTCAAATGAGTTGACAGAATTCCAGCTCCAAAACCACAAATGTAATGTTTTATTTGGACTCTACAGCCATATTACAAGGGCAGAATACAACTTAATAGTTCGTGTGATCTCAGCCACTGTCTCCAAGGACCATCCTCACCCTTCTGCCCAACAAATATCTAAAAAAATGGGTAAAACAAAAGAGAGGAGAGATCAACCCTTTGAGAATTATTATCCTGTCCCTCTTCTTGTTGTCTCTAGATACAGGCAAATTAATTCTTAAATAATGGTTTATATCCAATGTTCAAAACACCGTGTCAGCAGCGTTTTAAGCTATGTGCTATACTACTGAGAAAATCTTACCCCAAATCCAGGTTAGACCATTAATGTACTGTAGGAAGGAATAGGAGGCAGACAATTCATTACTATTTTCAAACACCTCCATGCTAGAACACATGATCTAAAAGCTGATAATCTGAGTCTTAGGCTGACTAATTTGCATTAAAGAAAAAGATAAAAGATTATGCATATGGGCTAACTGACTTATTAGCATGACTTAAGTCCAAGAGTTAAATATCACTTTATTTCTGGGCCCAGAGCTTAAGCAACTCCATCAAACAATGCCCCTAGGGAGGAAAGAACCTGAGTGACTGGCCTTCATTATCATAGAATGTTTCCAAAGAAAGTGGGCCTGTTAATTACTTTCATTTCAATGTGACATACTATCCAAAAACAGAGGACAGTAACTAGTGTGTTGGGTTAATAGATGCTAAGTACTCAGTTTTAACACCTGAAAGAAAATTAATCATTCAAAAATATGCCATCAGTTTAGAAATTCCTATTCTTCCAGATGAACATTCTAAAACAATTACACAGGCTCTAAAACTAGCTGGATATGGGGAGAATCCAATTAAAGAGCCCTACTAAAACCTGCTTGGAAAAAACCCCCACTTGCCTCATTCTCGTTTCAGCCAACATGTATAAAGCATCTATCCTATCCTTAGGACTGGGCTGAGAACACTAGAAAATACAAGGAAACACAATGGACTCCGCTTGACCTTGAGAAACAACACTGCCTCGGGGAAAAACACAGAGAGGAGGAGAGACACTAGAATTCTGGCTTTGCCATTGAGTGGCCACATGCTGGGGAGTTCTACCTTTTTCTGGTGGTAAAATGGGCTTAACATTTTACCAGGTGTCTTAATGCAATCTGAAAATAAACTATGATAAAAGAGAAAATACTCAGAAACTTCTAAAAAAATCTATATGTATGATATAAGCAAATTTATGGTATAACTAACGAATAGCAGGAAACAGAGAAGTATAGAGTATCATAGCAGAATTTTTTTAAAGTTTTTTAAAGTTAAACACTTTTTTTAAAGTTAACTAATGGATACTAACACAGTTCAGTATCTGTGAGATGTTTGTAGATGTTCAAAAAAAAAAAAAAAAAAGAGCCCCATGGTCAAGTAAGTGTAGGGGGCACAGAGCTTAGTGATTTTTCTATTATTAGCACTACCATGAACCATAGCTAACATTTTTTTTTTTAAGATTTTATTTATTTACTTGACAGACAGAAATCACAAGCAGGCAGAGAGGCAGGCAGAGAGAGAGGAGGAAGCAGGATCCCTGCCGAGCAGAGAGCCCAATTCGGGGCTTGATCCCAGGATCCTGGGATCATGACCTGAGCCGAAGGCAGAGGCTTTAACCCACTGAGCCCCCCAGGTGCCCCAACAGTAGCTAACATTTAGTTGGCCGGTCATAATGCTGAGCCTTTTCTATGAAACATCTCATTTAACCTCATGACAATCTGATTAGATGTTATTATCTCCGTTTTACACACAAACTGAGGCAGAAGACAAGATGTAACTTTCCCCAGGTCACACAGCTGGAGGCTGACGCAGGACACACATAACCACAACACATACTTTCTCCAGGTTTCTGAAGTTCACCGTGAATCTCTCAGAGGGGGATGGAATATGTGTCTTTCCTGAATTTGGGGTTTTGTGGAGCAACATGCAGCATTTTGAGCAATGGAGCATAAATGAAAGCACATTCATTTTCAAAAGAAAACCTAAATTATTCTTCTTCCTAGGCATAAGCTCTACTTTAGTCTAAGGTATTTCCTTTATAATCCGTTTCGCCTAAGTTAGTAATCCAAGAAATCCTGACCTGAAATTACCTCCTTAGGTCATTATCATAAGACAGACAAGAACACAGCAAGGACCCCGCATAGGTCCATGATATCACTTGGTTTAAATGTTTCGGCTCAGAATTTCATATTGTGTAACCGTGGGGGGGAATATCCAGACTTAAAGGGCGAACATGTGATCAACTATTAAACAATATATACTGCAGTTACACATGATGTCATATCCCTTGAAATTCACAACATCCCATCAAGTGGAGCAAATAAGAAAGAAATATTAAACTTTTGCTTTGCATTTATTGGTTTTATTATACGTTATAAGAAAAAAAAATTAAATAGGCCCATTAGGCAGTTTTGTTACCAATGAGTGGATTTTCCAATATTTTCTTCATCTAGTTTATGTAGCATAGCCTGTAATGTAATCATTTTGTTCGGAAAAAAAAAAAATCACAATTTTTATAGTCAACACCATTAAGGTAAACTTAGTGTAGGAGAAAGTCAATCATAACACAGCAAAGAGTTTTATAGAGACTTTAGTAAAGTGGATTCTCATTTCTTGACAATTACACCACTTTTTTTTTTACCCCCTGGTGCTGAACTAAAAGCCAGGGATATAAGAACAATACAACTGAAGCCCAGGCAGAAATGAAAACCAATGATCATTGACAACTGATTATACAATTTGGTTATCTTTACACTCTTTCCTCTTAAGAATCACCTAAGCCATCAAACTGAAGGAATATCTTCTTTGAATGAGAAATATACTATGTAAAATAAAGCCCTAAAATGATCATGTTACTGCTACTCACCCTCCAAAAACAACCACTGTCAAAAATGTATTAAATCTTACAACATGCAGGGCACTTGGGTGGCTCAGTCAGTTGAGCGTCCGACTCTTGATTTCAGTTCAAGTCATGACATCGAGGTGGTGGGATCGAGCCCCAGGTTGGGCTCAGACCTCAGTAGAGAGTCTGCTTGGGGCTTCTCTTGCTCCCTCTCTCTCTGCCCCTCCCCCACTTGGGTGTGAGCCCATGTGCTCACGCTCTCTCTCAAATAAATAAATCTTTTTTTAAAAAATAAAAAGTCAAAAATCTTCCAACATGCATATTGAGCACTAGCAATGGCACGTAAACGAAATCAGGATAAATTGGATGTTAACACAGCATTCCAGCAGTTAAACGAACTTGTGTGTGCTAAGGATATGTAAAATAATGCGGTCCTAATGAAAGGAGAACTTCTAGACATGCTCCTTGGCTAAAAAGGTGACCAAGGCAAACAGGGAGTTATTGTTTAATGGGCATAGGTTTCAGATTTGCAAGACAAAAGGAGTTCTGGAGATGAATAGTGTTGAAGTTGGCACAACAGTTTGAATGTGCCTAATGCCACTGAACTACAGGCTTAAAACAGGTGAAGATACTAAATTTTATGTTATATGTTCCTCACCATAATTAAACAAATAATAAAACATTAAAATGATTTAGAGAGCCTGGGCAGTACAACTGGTTAAGTGTCTGACTCAGTTTTGGCTCAGGTCATGATTTCAGGGTCATGAGATCAAGCCCTGCATCGGGCTCCATACTCAGCACAGAGTCTGCATAAGACTTTCTCTCCCTCTCCCTCTACCTGTCACCCCTGCTCGCTCTCTCTAAAATAAATAAACCTTTAAAAAAGCAAACAAATGAAAACATTAACATGATTTCATGTTGTAATTTTTCCTTGGTAGGTGAGCATGTTATTTCTATCTCTCTGCATCCCCTGCTCCTTTCTGTTATTAGCCTATGTTTTAAAAGAAAAGATTTAAATCTTAACATCTGGGGTATTATTTCTAATAAAAATCACCTTCTGGAGTTTGGTGGGTTTATGTTCTCCCTACCCTACTAGAATAAACCAGGACAGTAAATTCACAATAGAACAAACTGAATTTAAAACTATGAACATGCATGAGAGTTAAACATCTGGTTAAACAGAACACATGAATAGGTTAGGCATCTACAGAAATGATTTTGGATTCCATTTGAAGTCAATAAAAGGAATCTAAAGAGTTGAAGAGTTGCTAGAAATCCTTCCTGTTTTATTATATTTGGCTA
This sequence comes from Mustela nivalis, assembly GCF_964662115.1. Lineage (NCBI taxonomy): Eukaryota > Metazoa > Chordata > Mammalia > Carnivora > Mustelidae > Mustela > Mustela nivalis. The sequence goes on from NC_139025.1 coordinate 99,517,550, forward strand.
TGAGCACAAAAGCATTAGTACAAGCAAGACTAAGGCTTTGAAAATTGCTCCCTACAACGAACTCAGGAGAAGCAAATCAGAGCACACTGGTTCCTTCTTCTTTCCTTTCAAAGGGCACCTGAACCTAAGAACCCTCAGAACAGGGTAAAAATTCAAGTCAGATAAGAGTAAGAAGGAGAAGACTGAGCTGAAGAGATGCTTTTTATGCAGTACTGGGGGCTGCTTGAGAAGGAATGCTAGTATGATCCAGGAAAGGACAAGAGTGGCTCAAACCCATCAGAGGCATTAAGCATGAAAACATTTTAAGGCCACAGCCTAAGGATCGTGGAGGCAATATGCTGGTATTTAATTCTCTGAATTATCATAGTGGAAGCACTTAACTTTCAGACCAACTACTCAGAGTACCCAGTCATCTATAAGAAAAAATAATTGAAATACATGAACATAAGTTCTTAAAGGACTAGGTTCAGGAGAACAGACTCACATCCTGACTCTACCTGCAGAGAAGATTGAAGCCCTGAGTGGGTGAATGGGTCGGCTGACTGAGAAGAAGCTTCTAACCCTGGGAAACCTAATTCCATACCAAGGCTGCATCTCTGTGTGGAAGAAGTTCTGGGATTTTAGGATGTGACCCTTCATGGTCATGGGCAATAGGACAATTTTTATCTATAGTCATGTGGTTAGCAAGCACTTAAAATTCTAAAAACATTAATAACCAATTATAAACTGTCTCACAACTTTGAAGATATATATTAAAACATCTAAGGTAAAAACACAATCATAATGTGATGCAGAGTTAGTGTATATATGGAAAACAGCTCTCTGGAGGAAAGCTTTATTACTCCCTCAGGGCTTTCTTACAGAGTATGGATTTTTTTAATTCCTAGTGGAATATTTTTCATACACCATTGCAGACTATTAAGTATCAGATATTACATTATGTAGTTTAAACTTTGCACTACTGCATGAGAAAGACTTCCCTGTCGAGAGAACTATTTTTTACGGTTAGCATTTTTTAATATGAAAATGAACACTCCTTTAGGGTAAGATCACTGCTACTGGAATTTGGGAGAATTTTATAACTTAACATATTCATCAATGTGTAGAAATTCTCTCAGGGGACTCGGGTGAAGGGAGAAGGAAATACAAGAGGAAGAAGGCTTGTTAATAACTTACAGTGTCAACACAGGGCACAGCAATGGTATTTATAAGGGCCGTTTTCCACTGGGCACAGCTGTAAAAGAGCAGGGGACTAGCACAGGGTGAAAACAAGTTTAAAAAAAAAAAAAAAAACGGTGTGAAAGAGTGAAGGAAAAAATACATTAAACTTCAGGCCAGTTAAAGGTACACTTGCTAATGGTGGACTATTAACTGCTCACCCAGGAGAGATGCAGACGCAGAAATATTAAAAAGGCAATATAGATGCACTTTTCCAACCAATTCCTGAGAAAATAGATGCCTTGCAGAATTTTTGGAGTCAAAAGTGGAAATAAACTCTAAGTGCTGATGGTCATTTAAAAATCTTTGCCACGGAGAACTTGAGTACTCACATTTGGCTAAAGTGCATAGAAAGTTTAAATGAAATCGACTACTCACTTGTAGACTGTGCCTCCGTTGCCATGGCCAAGAGTGTCTCGGTATCGTATGTCTTGTTCATTCATCTCCATGAGAAAGAAAGAAAAACAAAAAGGGTGTCATGCTGTGGATGGAAATGTCAAGGAAAAGCAACTCTGGGCCATAAACAACAAGCAGTCTGGGTCATTTCAAGTTCAGCTGCAAGAACGAGAAGATCAATACAACATTTGCTGTCCAATTTATAAAAGACGATACCAAGGGACAAAGTGATGGAAAGTTTAATGACAATTTGTTTGCCTGGGTCATTTCATTAAAGTTTGATAAAAGGTGTCAAAATGGAATGATATAACATAGCTCAAAAGGGTCAGGTCAGAGCTACTGATAAGAACACAGTCTCGGGCACTACACATAACCAATGCCAAATAGCTCTGCACATAACCAAAGTCAAACTTGGGAAGACAACACACACACACACACACACACACACACACGGTAATCTAATGCACAATCTATAAATAAATCAGCCCCTGAAAACTCCTCAGGTGACCCCATAGCTAACATTAAACAAACTAACTGAATAATGTTAATGACTTTCCTAAAGTAGATACAGCTTTTCTCTGGAAACAGGAAATAGTATACAGCAGTAACTGGGTAGAAATAATAATATGCTGATGGAAAAGTGCCAAATGAGTGCACTTTCAAATGCACACACTGTCAAATATTGTTATGCATAAAGGGAAAAACATATAAGCATGTGATTCTTATAAACTAAAGTCATTTTCAAAATTTAATATGTTAAACAGCATGCACATTTTCCCTGATTCTGTAAAAACGATTACACCACAAATACTACTCTCGTTTATATCATGAATAGGAGTCAATTATTTTAGTGCCCACAAAATAATGTTTTAGAGTTTTCAAGAACTCCCTCAATTATTTATCAAATGACTTTAAGACCAGTCAGATTATATTTGATGCATTCAGTAATTTTCTACACAGTGGTCCAGTTGCTTAAAAATTAACTGCCAACTTTATTCACTAAATGGATTCAATAAAAGTGTTATTTTCCATATAGCTAAAGCTTGGGAAAAGCCATAGTAAGCCGTGGGAAAAAAAAAAAATCAATTTCCAGGGAATTGCACTGCCTTGCATGGGCAGAAAATGGATGGAGTTTTTAATTCAGTATCACCTGGAAAAAAAATAGTTTGCTTTCAGACCATTATAGTAAAGCTTTAAATATTTTGCTCTAAACAGCCGCCAATTGAATAAAGCAAGGCTCCATTTATCAAGGGAAATATTTTTCTTCTATACGTTTCTGAGGTTGAAGCTTCAGAGAGCTGTGATAATTAGGAGTAGAGAGCAGGTAACAGAAACAGCTTCCTTTCCAAGCCGTTCTGCCTATCCCTAAAAGAATATTGACAGATTAATGTGTGAAGGCCAATTCAACACCCAATTTAATTGTAGTACAACCTGATTGATGCAATTTGCAATCAGCTAATTACTATATTTAGGGTCAGAGGCAAAACGATAGACAAGTCAGAAAAACTGGCAACTATTTTCCTCTTTGAGGGAAATTTTGTTCTTCATTACCTTTATATTACTAATGCAGAAAAATAGCTCGTATTTTAACCTATATAAAAGATGGAACATGAAGAAAAGAAAACCTCATTACATTGGACCAAATGATAAATTTTAAAACAGCATGAACAAGAGCAGTATATGAAATAACTTGAGATGCTAAGGTTAGCAGAGCTGCTCCTGGGTGTACTGCGATCGGTGGGTATGAAAAATACACATGCAAACTGCACTATCTATTGGCCAGTACAAATGGGCTAATTCCTTCAAAACCTTTCTTAAGGTAGTCTGAACAGCACTCTTAACAACCTCATTTGTACTATTAGCTTCCCTTATAAGCTATACCCTTATCGGGGTCCAAAGTAAATTCCAGGAGAACAAAGCTCATGGAGTATATATAGGATTCAGGCTTTAGAAGGACCACACTCTGAGACTGTAGTACTCCTCCCACCACTCCATCAGGGCCTTCCAGATAAAAAAAAACAGTAGTTTCCTCTCAGAAAAATAAATACACTGAGATATATTGCTATTACACATTCTAATAACAAACTGGGATGGACCTAGGGGCTTGTTTTTATGGAATTTTGTTGGAGGAAGAGAAGGCAAAGGAGTAGGTATGGCACATCTCTGAGCAGCTTCAACCATTATAAACCTGACATTGTAGGTTTTGTTTTTTTTTCCCCCTACCTCTAATACCCAGGAGGTTGAGAAGAGAAGTGGAGTAGCCAACTAACAGCATTCCAACCTGACCAGGAATGGTAGGCATCCAACAGGGGATGACCTGAGAGGCTAGTGTGTGTGTGTGTATGTGTGTGTGTGTGTGTGTGTGTACACGTGCGTGTGTGTGCATATGCTAAGCTTTTAGTAAGCAAATTCAAGAACAAAAATAGAATCCCTCAGACAATAAGACTGTAAGAGCCTAATAAAGATAAAAGTTGTTTTGGAGTAAAAATTCTAAAACCATCTCACTTAAAAAGACAGTATCAATAAAAAGATAAAGTGTTTCTACAATGTTTTAAAGTTTTATAGACCTCTGTCTGGCCTATTTATTGACTGATAGATATTTATTTTAAAAACCCAGATTCTTTTCCTTTCTGCTTATTTGGATTTCTTGTTTTTATATAGTATGCAAATATTATCCACGTAAAAAAAAATTTTTAAAGGAAAACTATTAGAGCCAAGCTCATGAACGGATTATAAACAACCTTTTGAGAATCTCAAATCCCTGATCAAAATGGGTTACTTTAATTGATTTTAACTATGAAAATAAATCACTAACAGGATCAACTAATAGGTAATAACACTGTTGCCTCTTTAGACGAGCAAATTAGTTCAACTTTTCTAAATGAAGCACAGGAACAATGATCATTTTGATACAAAAGTGGGATTTATATGCCTACAGGATACAATATTTAAATACTATGGTTGGGAACAAGTATCACAAAAATCACAGAACTGTACAATTTTTCAAGTGCATAGCCCAATTGGGTCATAAAACTAGTCAGTAACAACTAGTCAAGGCTAGAACTCAGTCCTTCAGTATTCTCTGCTCAATGCCATATCTTAGCAGCGGATGTCCTGGCTAAGTATGGAGGGACATCCTCTCCCATCAGGCTCACTGGCCCACAGGAAGGAAAACAATAAATGGAAGAGCACTCACAAGTTAAAAGCAATTTCATTAGCTGTGGTATTTGTTTTTAGGAAGATAAATGTTTCAAAGATCACACAGCTCTTTATAGAGAAAAGAGCTGAAATAATGTTTTTATTGAATAGAGATACTGAATTATTTTTAAATATAGCTGTTTCCTTGTTTTGACTAAAAAAAGGAAATAAAAGGCAGAACACTAAATGTGAAAGGAGAAGAAGAAAAGCCATTAGAGTTACAATTACACGTCAACTCAAATGACCTGGGAGAAATGATGGGCACTGGGCTCTGCTTCTGCAGAAGGGAAGTCAGGGGCTAGGTAAGTAACATGGACTAGACAGGACAACCCATGAGTGGTTTCCGTGTGGGCAGGGGAGGGAGTCATGTAGTGTGGACTCCCATACACAGTCTCATTTATACTCTGGTCTTCGTATGGGATGTAAGATGAACAGTAAGAATCTAAGAGTTTTTATATAGCGGTTATAATACAGCTTTTAAGCTAACTTTACAGTAGAATTACTATTTTTCTTCCTCCACCCGTTTTCTTTTTCTTTTTCTTTTTTTTTTTTTTTTTTTTGAATACAGGAAGTTTTCTAACAGCATCTGAAGTTCTCAAAACAGCCAAGAGCAGGATCAGAATTAGTTCTAAGATCTGTGGCTTCCCAGTACATTTATATTTGATTTATCAGGAATAGGAAAATAGTCCCACCCTCTCCTACAAAATCTAAAACACGAAAAGAAGGAAAACAACTTCAGAGATGCAAAGGTCAAAGTCATTCATCCTTGGAGTAACTGTGCACATTTTTAATCCTTTAAATTGACCCAATGGGCCATTTCTAATCAGTTTTAAATCAAGAGCCAATGTTAAAGAAATGATACCACACTAAAACTGAAGTGGAAAAAACACATCACAAAAACACACCAGTGCGACTGATTTATAGCTCTCAGTGACACATGCCTAAACTATCTTACGATTCAGCTTTTCTTAAGCTAGAAAAAAAGGAATCCTCCATCATTAAGCAGTAAAGTGTGTCCCTTCCAAGGATTAAAAGTTAAACTTTAAAAAAACTGCTTGATATAATATAATATTAATGAAATTAATGGGGAAAATGAAATGGAGTCCAATTACGGATCAACAAAGAAAATATTCTTTGTTTATTGTATGCCTGTGTTAAGAAGAATCAGTACCTATTGCTTATAAATCATTAAAATAAAAATGCTCAATTAATCCTTATTTTATATGTACAGGTCTGACAGAAACTAGTCCTATTCCTAGACCTTTGCTTCACAAATCGAAGCAAAATGGTTTCAGAAAGCAGTCACACTCTATGAGCAGACAATTGGAGAGATTTAGTAAATCCCACTTTAGAGAACAGAGACTAATCGGAAAACACAAGCCAGTCAAATGTTTCTTATGAACTGTTGACACTATATCAATGCTGAATCAATTGGTGGCATTTACTCTGAGTGACAGAAAAGAAATAAATATTTATATCACATAACCTATATCAATGAACCCAGGCAGAAAGCTATTTCTAACCTGTCAATATTTGATTATCTTGAAGAATCATGTCCCTTTCTTTTAATGATTAATATGAATTCCTTATTAAATCTAAGTGGAGGCTAGTGGAAAGGCAAATCATTATTAATGCTTGAGAGCATAAACCACTGAAATAAAAAACTATGCTCAAGTGTTAAAGTATTGTTAAATGTGACTTACATCTTCCATACCAAGTGGTGTCAGTGCTCAGCCCATAAATTTATTGACGCCACAGCTGTGCCTGTTACCCTCACTGCCGTGTGATTTCGCTTTAGCTCCCCGACAGCATCAAGGAACTGAGAAGTTAGTACAAGGAGGAGGCACTAACTGTGAGGACCTCCAAAGGCAGGTTTTTCTGGTTTGTTTTTCTTCTGAATGAAAGTAAATACAATGAAGGCTGCTCCTTGAAAGCAAGCACCATACTGTTTAACACAGGGTTATCCCATCCCCAAGGGAAAGCAATAAACCATCGTTAAGTGTAAAAAATCATTATTATGACAATCTTCCACCACCGAGAACCTCACAACTGAGACCACTAAGATATTTATGGTACTAGGTCTGTTGTCAAAACATGAGGAACATTTCAGAATGCTTATTTTTTCGCACTGGAAATAAACTGTTTTTCATCTTTGGAAGAGGAATCTATGACAGGTTATTTTCCATGGCCTGGGCTGAACAAATGTAGTTAAAGCTTCTTAATTTACGTCAATTTTGAAATATATTTTCCAGCTGAAGAAAGCAAGTGACTCATACATAAGTTACAATTAGTAACTAGAATGCATGTACGCTGAAGACACAAAAACATCCCAGGCTCCAGGTTTCTGCTTTTCGTCAGGTTTCATGTCATACTGGCTCTGAACACAGCCAGGGCACTAGGGGAACATACTTGTGGACCTCAATCCAAACAAACCTCTGGCTGCTTAAAGTCCAAAGTATCAGGTAAATTTTGAGGCCATCAAGATCATACAACACCAGGCTTCCGTTAGCCGTAAACAGAAAATCTAAGGACTAGAATTCACACACTCTGGATAACGATCAGACGTCAGAACCAGATCAACTTATTTTTTCCAACTGTATTCAAGGACAATGTGCTAAAGAAGCTGGGCTTCCAGAAGCACTACCCGCCAGTCTCCGCTATAAGGCACACACATCTATTAGGCCGCAAAGTTACAGGTGATATTAAAGGACAAGCACGGGGACCCAGCTTTGTCTTCTTGACGGGCTCTACTACAAGTACTTGATTCATGAAATGCCAATGAGCCTCGGAGAGGTCAGCGTGTGAAGGCACTGAATAAGCATCTGAGATAATTAAGATTTCAGCCTTCGAAACATGGACGGGAAGTGAACAGCAGTTAAGAAAATCAATAAGAGTCTTTTATTTGCAGTGACACAGATGTCTCAGTCAATAGAGCCTAATAGGCAGGCTTGATCGCAACGGACAGGCGCCTGCCTCCAAGGCTATCAAAGGGCTTCCTCTATAACAAACATTAAAACGCATTTATGTTGCTATTGAAGAATCGAGGACCCTGTAGGTAGCTTAATTTGCCGGTGTATGTTTAAAAGCACTACACTATTTCAGATGTGTCCATTTACTTGAATCAGAATTAGTGTGAATACCCGGCCTGCAGGCCTGGCTGTCCCTCTCTGCCCAGGTTAGGCCATTCAGCTTTAGGGGGCCAGCCAGCAGGGCGAACCAAACCAGGGGCTTCTCAAGCCAAGAAATCTTAAATGCCAAAGATCAGCTGTTGCTCTGTTTCCCTAAAAAGCCAGTGTTCCTTTTGGGACCAAAGAAGGAGCCGAGGTAAGAAAGGAACAGTTTTTCCTCTTCTCCCCAAAGATAATGGAAGTGGCAGCCACCTCCCGACGCAGGGCCATTTCGACAACCCATGGGTTGACACACTTGTTCAGAACTGATTAACTTTTTTCAGACTGAGATGGCAGCAGGGTGTGTACATGGTACTTCAATCTGCTCAAAGTGAGACCCATTAGCACAGTCTGAAAGACGTGCTGCAAATTGTTCTGCCAATCAAATTAAGCCACCGTAATTCATTTATGACAAGAAGGCGTTCGCGGGCTCTTTATCTGTTTATGAAGTTTATGGACACAAAAACTGGACAGTGATGAGTTACTGCTATGTGGAAATCTTAATATGCAATGACACCTACCTGGCCATTGGCTAATATTTTTTTCAGTTCAGCAGAAGATTTCTTTAAGCTGGAAAAGGAAGACATGATTTTTAATGGCAAGATCATGGACACCTTGGAACACCGCTCAGAATTCCACACTAAAACACGTCTCAGTTTCAGGTGTAGACATGCACTACCCTCTTTACAACCTTTTTCCTATACATAAAATTTTCTCCAAGTAACTGGCCTACCAGAAAGGGTATTAATAAAAAACCTGAAACCCTAAAGCAATAACAAAGCCTAGAGTCATGATGAAGCTAGACTGCCTTGTGGATTACATTGGTGACCCTTTGGGCCATTCATCCTGCTGCCTTTGGGTAGCCTTTCAGTGGCAACTTGATGTGGAGTCTGTCATCTGCTAAATACAGAGTACTTAGCAATGCACTCTTTGGATGTTTATAGAAATGAGAAAATAGAACTCCAAAAGATAAAACAGGTAGTTTAAGTCTTGATCTTTTACAGTTGAGAGTTAAAATTCAGCTTGCTGAAAAGCAAATGTGCAGCAAAGATCAATTTTGGGACTCACTCACTGCGGGATCTGGGACAATCTGTTACTCATCTGCTCTGAACGGCTAGGTAAAATGGGGGAAATATCAATGTTATAGGGTAAAAAAATTAAATATTAGAAAAAGCTTATGTATATAGTAGATACTAAATAAATTTCAGCCGCTTTCTCTTTCCTTTTCTGTCCTTTAAGTGGGAGACCCAGCTTCCAGAGTCATTTAAGAAATACAAAAATGGAGGCGCCTGGGTGGCTCAGTGGGTTAAAGCCTCTGTCTTTGGCTCAGGTCATGATCCCAGGGTCCTGGGAGCGAGCCCTGCATCGGGCTCTCTGCTCAGCGGGGAGCCTGCTTCCCTTCCTCTCTCTCTGCCTACCTCTCTGCCTACTTGTGATCTCTGTCTGTCAAATAAATAAATAAAATCTTTAAAAAAAAAAAAAAAGAAATATGCAAATGTTCTTCTCTGGATATATATGGCTATGTAAACACCTATGGAATGAATTTAGGAAAAGCGGCCAGGGGATGCTCTGAAGTCCTTCTAGCTTTATAATCAGTTATACCCAAAGATATCCACCCACTTAGAAGAGTGGTGTACAAAATAGCCCCTCATCTCATCAATGTTCTAAATGGAAATTTAAAGCTTGTTTATTCTTTATCTACTCAAACCCTCTACCCATCTACCAAATTAACTCTCCTCTCTTGTGTAGGTGCGTTTCTTCCCAACATATCCATCCCTAAGACTGGGAGGTCCCCAAGAACATGGGCCACATCTTGATCTCCTCTATAACTCTGTATATTCCCTTCCCTTCCCACCCTTGAACGTAGTCCAGTGACTTGGCAGGTGCTAAGTGTTCAGTAAATGGTGGTTGTAGTTCTGGTTGTGATTTATTATATGGTAGTCCTACACACACACACACACACACACACACACACACACACATTCATTTGGTACCTTTAGTAAGCTATAACCAAGAAAGATCTCAGACTTCAAGTTTGACCATACTTGCTATTTCAAGTTATGATGATGATTTTTTCTAAATACTTCTTAAACTTCTGCTATGGTCAAATGCAGACTATGGAGCCTCAGTCCCTACTTGCTACAGATTTTATAAAATATGCCCTCAACCAAGGATTCTAAACTTTATTTTTTAAAAGATTTTATTTATTTGAGAGGGAGAGTAAGAGAGAGAGAGAGAGCATGAGTGGGGTGAGGGGCAAAGGGAGAAGCAGACTCCCCGCTGATGAGGGAGCCTGACTCCGGGCTCAATCCCAGGGCTCTAGGATCATGACCTGAGCTAAAGGCAGACACTCAATAGACTGAGCCACCCAGGTGCCTCAGGATTCTAAACTTTAATAACGTCCTCCTGAGTCTAAGAATTCATGTACTAAAGTGGGAGTTAAGAATTCTGTAGAACAAGGGGCGCCTGGGTGGCTCAGTGCGTGAACCATCTGCCTTTGGCTGAGGTCCTGATCTCAGGGTGCTGGGATTGAGCCTCACAGAAGGATCCCTGCTCAGCATGGAGTCTGCTCCCCGCCCCTGCCCCGCTCCTTCTCTTTCTCTCTCTCTCAAATAAATGAAATCTTAAAAAAAAAAAAAAATTTTTTTTTTTGTAGAATGAGACTGAAGTAGAAACACAGGTCACAAAATAAACTGACAAAATCAGTCCAGTTAAGAAAATAATAATAGTGGGGTGCCTGGGTGTCTCAGTGGGTTAAAGCCTCTGCCTTCGGCTCGGGTCATGATCCCAGGGTTCTGGGATCAAGCCCTGCATTGGGCCCTCTGCTCGGAAGGGAGCCTGCTTCCCTTCCTTTCTCTCTGCCTGCCTCTCTGCCTACTTGTGATCTCTATCTGTCAAATAAATAAAAATAAAATCTTTAAAAAAAAAAAAGAAAGAAAATAATAATAGCAGCTATCATTTATTTAGATGATACCATGCGCCAGAAAAGGCGCTAAATGCTGTTACATATTATCCTGATTTAATCCTCACAGTAACAATAGCCCTGTGGGAATAATTTATTAAGGAAACTAAGGTTCAGACCTCCTCAGTCTGTTTCTCTTATACACACACACACACACACACACGAAAACATACATGCTTATTTTCCCTTGTAAATATATAGAATCTTGGGGCGCCTGGGTGGCTCAGTGGGTTAAGCTGCTGCCTTTGGCTCAGGTCATGATCTCAGGGTCCTGGGATCGAGCCCCGCATCGGACTCTCTGTTCAGCAGGGAGCTTGCTTCCTCCTCTCTCTCTGCCTACCTCTCTGCTACTTGTGATCTCTCTCTGTCAAATAAATAAATAAAATCTTAAAAAATATATATATATAGAGAGAGAGAATCTTGTAATCCCACAGATAACTCCCAATTTAACAGTTACAATTACTGTAAAAACAAAAATAACCAAACAGTTCTCCACAGATACTCCATAATGTCATACAACTTGAAATAATAACATTTTGATTCATTGCATTTATAAAACACCTTTCATCCAAGAAACAACATGTGATTCCTTAATACAGCTTCATCAATCTTCCTAACACCGGAGGTAGAGAAATGTAAAGTTTAATCATCCTGAATTTACAGAAGTAGAAAGCCACAATATTTAGGCAAGGCCTTGACTTGGCAGTGGGACTTGAATTCAGTAATTATGGCCTAGCAACACCATGTGGCTTAGTAAGCTCAGTTTAATAAACAATCATCCACCTAAGGCAAAGACTGATTCATGCTTTGAGAGTAACCAAGGAGAATGCAGATTTCATTCATTATGCCAATGTCTGACTACCACTTGGTCTCATTAAAAGAAAAGTCTGGGGGCACCTGGGTGGCTCAGTCAGTTAAGCACCTGTCTTTGGCTTAGGTCATGATCCCAGGATTCTGGGATGGAGCCTCACATTGGGCAACCTGCTCAGTGGGGAGTCTGCTTCTCCCTCTGCCCCTTACCCTGCTCATGCTCTATTTCTTTTACCCTCTCTCTCAAATAAATAAATAAAAATCTTAAAAAAAAAAAAAGAAAGAAAGAAAGAAAAGAAAAGAAAGAAAAATTCTGGTAATTTTTTTGTTCCTCAGTTTACTCAATATTTTGTTTATCTGTAATGGTCACAGCAACTTGGGCTATTTGAAAATCACTTTTAAAAACATTTTAAAATTTAAATGTGATGTTATTGTAACCCTGACACTTTAAGAGGGGCACTGAGACATCTAAAGAAGAGGAAATGGGTGAGGGGACAAGAAATATTGTATTGGAGAGGCTTGAATGAGTTGGGAGAATTTAATTCAGAGACAAGACTAAGAGGGAATATAAATTTGTTTATCCACTCATTCATTCAAGCATTACTGACTATCTCCTATGTGCCAAGCATCACACTGGGAATTGGGAATTCAGTAATGAATATGCTACAGTCACTGCCCTCAAAGAGTAGAGAATCTACCAGGGCACAGAAACGATTGTAACACAATGTGCTAATGGCCAAAGCAAAAGGAGGCATCAGGGCATTAGGGAAATTCATAGAGTAGGTACCTGGTATGGACTAGGAGGTGGGCTGTCATCAGAAGACAGCAACAGCATGGTTCCTCAAAGATGACCAAGGCAGGCCAGACTGAAGATGAAGGGGGGGGGGGGACAACAAAAAAGGAGGAAAGCAGGGAGGGCCGAGAGTAAAAGAAAACATGATCCACGGAGGGCACCATGCACTCATCAGCGAAGCTAGAATGTCAGGTAGGAAGGGGCAGAATGGGCAGGGGGCCTCCATGTAAGAGGCCGTTACTCATCTGCAGCCCCACTGATTTACAGAGCCTGAACTGCCTCAGCAGAGACAGAGCCGCTGGACTCCAGCAGGACTGAGAAGGGACAGATGTAGGGACTGGTAGATATGGCACTGAGGGAGGCCCAGGAAGCAGTGAAAGATGACTGACAAGTTGGCAACTGGGTGGGTGTGGGAGAATTTGCTGAGACAGGAAATCTACAAGAAGTTCGTTGGGAGGGAAGACAACAGGAAGAGCCCCCTAGAAGAATAACTCTGCTCGGAGGGCCAGAAGAAATCTTTATGAGTGGACGCTAAAAGGAGACCCATTTCGGCTCATGACAGAGAATGTTTTAAGACAGAGCTCTGTGAAAATGGACAGGCTGCCAAGGCCAATAAAGTGCATTCATGCTATAAGGGATATTCAGGAAGAGCCTGGATGACCATTTGGCAAGGGGTAGAGAATCAAGCACCGAAACAGAGCAGGATTAGATGGGTGCTTCTCGGACTCGTTCCCCACGGTAGGGGGTCTTTTATAAGCAGAGTGGCCATGGCACTGTCCAGTAGGCCATCTGATGGCTCACCAATACCAATACGCCGAGAGGAAAACTCAAACACAAGGCCATGCCCATCTGGCTTCAATCTACCTCCTTCTCTACTGTCCCTCCAATGTTCTCCTCCCCCTGTCCACAACTCCCCAATCAGCAGCCCTCCCTGGGCTCCAGCTGGCTCTTGATGTGGTTAGGCCCTTCTTACCCTTCAGGCCGTGAGAGAATGCCTCTCTCTACCCAAGAAGTCTACCCTGCCCATGCTGTCTAAATCTAAACATATCCCTGCACAGTGTTCTCTCCCTTCAAAACCTGCTTGCTTCCCTCATAACACTAATTACAAAGTGTGATTGTATATTTGTTTTTTTTTCCCCCTGTATGTCCATTTGATAGCAAGCTCTAGAGGATAAGGACCACGCTTGTATTTCTAGTGCACAGGACAGCCGCTACTAAATAGGTGGCACTCAATAAATACTTTTGATTAGTTATCAACATGGGACACAGAATATGACCAACCTAGGATGGCACATTAAAGTCTATGGTAGCTCTCTTTCAAAGTGTACTTCTCCCATAACAGAAGTCACTATGGGAGGAAACCACCATCACCAGCTGGGAGACTGTTGCATCCCTAGGAAAGATGCTGCAACAAAAGGCTAAGAACCACTAGGTCAGACAGTCTTCAAATTTATGTCCAATCCCCAAATTTTATGAATATACACAGTAATTCTAAAAAAACCAAGCTAATTTACTCATGCTGTTAAAGCTAGATCTCAGAAAACTGAAAAGTTATCCTTGCCCCTTCTCTAACTGACCATTTTTTTCACCTCTATCCTGCTTTTTCTACCACGACAAAATGGGACCTAAGACACCAGAGAAAGACTTTGCTTTTCCTTAAGGCTCAGGGTGAATAACAACTTTTATGAAAGGAGTGGATAAAATTAAATGTTGGGTCTTCCTTGTGCTGAGTGTAACAAGTGACCCCAGGCCAGTGCCTCCACTCTGGGGCCACGGCTCACAGGCCCAACAAGCATGAGGAGAAAAGCTGCAAAGGGCTAAGGCCAGGGCCAAGCCCTAGAATGAGGACTAAGAGATATACCCCTTGTGCCCACAGGACAGATGAGTCTCTGGTGAATTACCAGGCTAAGTGTATTTTAAGACAGAATAAATTGCTTAAAAAGGAAATACGCTTTAAAAGTTGTGTGCTCGCAGCAGGAAAGCTGGTGAGTAGACAGACTGACTCTGCAGTAAAGCAATGGAGGAAGTGACTCTGGGGGGAAGGAGGCAGGAGAGTAAAAGGAGAGCCACAAGGAGAGACTTTAAATTACCCTCAGGAAAGCCCCCGGCAAAAGAACCAGGACTCTGGGTTAAGGAGGGGCGGGGAAGGAAGAGGAGAAACCCAAACTCCATCTCAGCCAATAAAGGGCAATACTGGTTATAGCCCTAAACCCAGAGAAGCCTGGGCACAGAATGGAAGGGTGGCTGGATGCTGGCCTTTCAGTCATCAGTGGGAATCCTCAAATCCAGGGGATCACCTCAACGTGTCATCTTCAAGTATGGCCATGTGACGTTTACTGGCTGAATAACCACACGGATAACCAGAAGGACCCAGAATTCTGTTGACTTAAGCAGGCCACTCCTTCTACCTGAGGATGGGATCATCTGGAAGTAAGTTTTCAGGCCTGTCAGAACACTTTGAAAAGGCTCTTGAGTGTTCAGCATCCCATGCCAGTGTGGGGAACTGCTAGCATGAATTAATGAAGATGATTTTCCTTCTATAAATAGCTCAATCTTTGGTATGACCAAAGATACAAAAAGAGCAAAGTGACTGGTCAATCTACTTCACTCTCCCCTTGCCTCTTTCTGGTGAGGATGTCAGGGGATAATGATACTGCCAAAAGACGGGAAGCAAGAAAAAAATAATGAGCATTACACAATTTATGAACTGGATCATCAAGGCATGAAAGGCACTGAAGTCAAAGGCAATGAATTTTCTGTGTAATTTGGAGACTGAAGGAACACCATTCCACAGACCTACATTAATAGTTTAAAATGTCTCATTCCATCTTCCTCAGTGAGGCCCTTTCTCTCTAGTCAACACATAGCTATGGTTACCCAACTAGTCAAATTTCTTCTCAGCCACATAAACATTTGCGTGGTCTTAGAGAAACGAGGGGTCATCCCCAGGCCTCTTCCACACCCCTAACTCTGTAGATAAGCATGCTTACAGGCACACTTCACTTGCTTGCCCTCACCTATTGCTTGGGAGTGAGTCGGAGACTGCTGGGCTATCGTGTTGGGAGGGTCCAGCCCGGGTATTCACCTACAAGGAAAGAAAGAATCTCGATCAGTCTTGTGTTCTGAGGACACAGTTCCAATTAACCTATAATTTGCCACAAATTTCTCATTTCACTATGAAGGTTAATTAGCTTGTTGCTAGACAGACCCACGGTCAGAGTCTATTCAGTATATAGGTTACAGAACTGAACAACCCGTATATTACATAATACACTTTTCCTGTCATTATTCAAATACTGAGCATTGAAATAAGGGAGAGATAAATGGGAAAATTTCAACTCACGGTCCAGAACAGAATTCAATTCACTGTTCTGTTTTGTTTCATATACAAAATGATATGTTCAAAAAAGAACATTAACAATATATCCAGAGGTTAGTGGTGAACCTCAAGTTTTCACATCTTTCCAGCTCCAAAGCCAAACAGAACACCCTAGCATATTCCTTATTCACTGGAAAATGAGATCCAAATAATTAATTATAAAATGCTTGACTCTAATACAATAGCTAGCTTTTCTTTCCAATGTGAAGCTATAAGCAGAAATCTGGAATTCAAAAGACACAGAACAATGAAAAGATATTAAAGAGATACATGTTTCTAACATAAATATGTCAAAAGAAGAGGTGGGTATTCTGTGTGTGAGATGCTTATGTGCTTAATTAATCACTGAAATGAAATCTACTTTCATTCAAATAAATCGTTGTGGGCACCAGAACCCAGAATCATCCTGAAGAAATGGACCAACAAAAAAATTCCAAATAATAATAAAAAAAAAAAATACGGCACCAAACCCCTTCTATTCAAATATGTACACATACTGAGCAAATACTACAGATGAATCCCCCTCCACATCCCGTTTAAAAAAAAAAAAAAATAGGAATCGCTTGTCAGAGCTTGAGAAAGTGCAGTTTTATTTGACATTTCAATAAGTGGAACACAGCATTACAAATCCATCTAACTTTACTGAAACAATTATTGAAATTCGTACCTTCAGGCCATGTATGTTCCGTTCCCCAGGAGGCTTGCAGGCTGAAACAGTAATTGACTAAATTGTAGAACACATCAGGGCCATTTACAAATTTGCTCAAAATGAATCGTTTAAAAAGAAATGAGGGTGACACCAAAATTAGCAGAGAGAAATGATTGAAAAGTGGCTCCCAAGACCCAAAGTGGGAATTATGAACCAGGGTTTTTAACTTGCAGGAGTGAGCATTTATAAATGCAAAGAGCTTTCTGACACCACCTCATATAAATTCCAATTTCTGCTTAAAACATATAAAAATCAAGTTAACTGAGCTAAAATGATTAGATTCCTTTCATAACTCAAATTTCTGCAATCTTTCCTCAACTCTATTACATTGTATATTTGCTATCACTTAAACTACTTTAAAAATAGCTAGGGTTTTGGTGGGGAGGGGGTAGTAGCAGAAATCTTTTAATGCCAGAAAGATGGTTAGAGACTTTAAAATGGAATATTCAAGTTTGAATACCAGTTTGCACAGCAATAAGTAGTAAAATTTATTAAAATACAGAGATATCACTAATTTTACTACTTTTTTTCGTAAATCTTGACATCTAATATTTAAATCTAAAGATAAAACCATGCCAGGAAAAATAATATTAATTTCCTGACACCACCCTGAGTTACAGGGTAGTACTTTTCCAATTCAGCAAATGCTTCCTCATCATGTGTTAAAAATAAAAATGTGTCCTGCCCATTTTATAGGCTGCTTCCATCTGAAAACTACAGTGCCCTACAGATTGTATGTTAAGGGACTGTCAATTGTGATTGATTGTTTGAGGAAGAATATATTTGATTTTTTTCTCCTCTCTCAGATGTACATGTATTCTTCCTCTGTTTCGGACAACAAGAAAATAAAACTGTTTAATAAAGAGAAGATGTGGGGGGCGCCTGGGTGGCTCAGTGGGTTAAGCCGCTGCCTTCAGCTCAGGTCATGATCTCAGGGTCCTGGGATCGAGTCCCGCATCGGGACTCCTCTCTCTCTCTCTGCCTGCCTCTCTGCCTACTTGTGATCTCTCTCTGTCAAATAAATAAATAAAATCTTAAAAAAAAAAAGTTAAAAAAAAAAAAAGAGAAGATGTGGGTAATAATTACAAGGCATATCAGTTGTTTTAATTTGTATATTTTGAGTATATTTAAATTTATCATTATTTTCCTAGAAAATACATCTAAACCTTAACAAAGAACTCTTATTTTCCCTAAAATACATTAAAATTAGGACTCCAAATCTACTTTCTGTAAAATGGAAATTAACTTTTTGAACAAAACCAAAATCACATATATTTGATGCCTGGTCCTTAAGGGACCATTAATACTTCCTAAGACAACACTTCAGAGTATTTCCACTTAAGTACCCAGTACATTCATAAACTTCATTTAATAAAAAAGTGGCTAACCAAGGAATTAGAGACAGGCATCAACTCTTACCTCTTACCTTAACATAGGCCTCATTACTCAACTGGCTTCTCAAACCTTTATGACTAGAAATCTACACAATATTCAAAATACCCAGTAACCTCACATTTCCTAAAGTTATGGAGTCAGAAGGAACATAAAGCTAATAAATTTTCATCCTTATTAATATGTAACATATCTCTTAACTACAGAGAGCACAGGCATGAGCTGGGAGTTACCATCCAAGGCAACTGTCTTACCTGGAATGAGGAGAACACCAATGTTCAAATAAAATCGTGTTCTCCTACCCTTCTCACTTGTTCAGTCTAGAGATTCTTTTCAGCCTGGGGCCTGACCAGAGAAACTAAGGTCTGGGGGCCTCTAACCAAATAGGTATTAACCCAGGCAGCCTGCCCAATATGTCTATCTATATCCTCGTTATAAGTGCGCATAATCTCATTTACATACATAAAATATAGGTAAGTAAGCCCAAAGCAAGACTATTTAAAAAACTAAAAAGAGTTATACAGGAGTGGCTGGGTGGTTCAGTCAGTTGAGCATCTGACTCTTGATTTTGGCTCGGGTCATGATCTCAGGGTTGGGAGATAGAGCCCCGCATCCACTTGGCTCCATGCTCAGCGGGGCGTCTGCTTCTCTCCCTCTTCCCCTGGCCCTCCCTCCACTCACACATGCAAGCGCACACTCACGCTCGCTCTCTCCCTCTAAAATAAATAAATAAATCTTTAAAAATGAATAAATAAACAAAATAAGAATAGTTGTTCAATAGCATCCAAGAAACCACAGAGACAGGGGGCTGAGTCTCATATTTTAAAAAATTCAAGTCTGGCTTGAAAGAACTTTATTTAATAATTTATGGGAGCCTAATGGTCTGTACTAGGACCACATGTGATGATCACATCTCATATACCATCTTCTTTTAAGTATCTTCTCCCTGCAATATACTGTTCTCTGCACTTCTACCAACCCCTCCAGTCCACCCCCAAGCACACTCCATGGATATTTTCATTTAAATGCACTTCCACTTTAAGCAAATTATGACTTAAACACAATTCTTACTCAAAGGGTATACTAACCACTTACAGGCTGTTGTGGACTCTGAGGTTACTTAACCTCTCTGAACCTGCAGATTCTCATCTATACCATGGAATCAGTAATGCTGAATAGGCAGAAATGTCAGGAGAATGAGAAATGATAACAGTTAAAGCAATATTAATGCCTACAGAGCATTAATAAATGGTCACTACTGCCAGGAGAGGCAGTACAATGGTGTGGACAGTAAGACTGCAAAGGACAGTCGCTCACGAAATAAAAGCAAAAAAAAAAAAAAAGCCTGGAAAGATTTTTGGATGAAGGGAAGTAAATCTTTTACTGGGGTAGGGGCAGGGGCGGGGGGAACCACAAAGACCCACAACATCAGAACTATAATTTTCCACGTCATATTAGAAACTAGCATATTTTGCTACAACAAAAGAGTTATGATGTCAAGTAGGGAAACAATAAATTAAAATTTTCAGCTGGCAAAAAAAAAAAAAAAAAAGTATGCTTTGTGGAGAAACAATTTTGAAACTTGCCCAAATTCTCCCATCACTGAAGATAACAAGAAATGATCTCCATCTCTTATTATTGGCCTAATGCACAAAAATGGCAACATTTGCTTTTCTACATTTGCTTTTCTCTTTTTCTTTTTCTGTTTTAGTTTTTAGTCTTCAGATACAAGAGAATTGAATTAATCATAATTTTTGTTTCAGACACACTATCAATGGCCCAATTTTATTTACTTACTTAGGTCTTTAATACATTATTATTATATAAGTACTCCTAATTGCACTGCCCACCTTAATGCTAGAAAGGCATTACTCTGGAACCCAGACCTTTTTGTGGGCTAACCAAATCAGCTGCCCTTGGAGACTTGATCAGTGTAAATAAGAGTCTACTGGTTAATTGAGCCACTCAACTTCAGAGTGTTATAGGCAATGAAAGTCTAGAACGTTTAATTGAAAAACCCATACCATGATTATTTGTACAGTATCTGTTAACAAAGGTAAGTTTAACTTAAGTTATTTCTAGAAAAGTTAAAGATTTCCTTATCGGCTCCGTCAGTTAGAAAATATGAATTCCAAGTGGGACAATGTATAGTGAGGGAAAGACTTAACGGCTTATATTACATGGTCAATTAAGCTGTTCTTTTTTTACGATTCTTCAAATTTTGAGAGAACATTCATGTACAGTTGATCAATTGTGTCTGACACAATGCTAGTTTTGCCCACCTAAAAGGGAAAAGGAACATTATTTGACTAGGTGATTCACCAAAACTTACCCTCACCATCGAATATTTCTGGAGACTTAATTAAATTCCCATTTATGAAGATTCTCCATCATCTGGAAAATGCCACCCCCCAAAAACCAAGCACCAAACACTATCAATTCTCCCCTAAAACTCTGCAGTAAATCTTTGCTTCTGTACCAGCTGAACGCTTTCTCCTCAACAGCAGCTTTGGCTCCCATCATGAGCCACAATTTATAAATATCCAAAATTAAAGTAATTCATTTGCCTTGGTTTAGAAACCATGTGGACCCCCAAAGAGTTCTTTAAGCCAATGTAAGTATGTACTTCAAAAACAAAAAACAATCTAGTTAGTTTAATTTACTCTAGTAAATTAGATATTTTATCTGCCATAACTATAATACAGCCTGCAATCCCCACGATAATGAATACTTCTTTTGTTTTTTCAAATTAAGAGCTAAACATCATGTTATGTGCATTTAAACCTTTGGAAAACATAACTGTTGATGAAACAGTTTACTGAAATAATCATTGTTGATTAGAATTTGTTCAACATTACCTCTCGGAAATATCTGCAGAGGCTCTATTAACTGTCCATTTACTTGCTGTTCCATTACTGTGGAATAATACTGCAAAGAGATTATAGAAAGAGATTACTCAGTAATGTATGAATACTGGAACAGACACTTATGGGCTGTTTAATTCATAGTACTTCTGTAAATTGCTGGTATATACATATCAGCCTCGAGAATACTTTTCTCCTATTTGCACATAAAAATGACTATAATGAATAAGCAGGATTGAAAGTCCAGTATAATGTTACCCTCCAAACTGTCATTTATCTTCAAAAGTAAAACCGGTGATTAGGAATTCAGTATTTAATCTCGAGAAATATTTTGAAAATGATATGTATTAAAAATGACACAAAGCTTTTTAGTGGAAATTTCTCAAATTGCCTCTTGTTCTTTTCTCTGGAAGACACTTTGCCTTTAGCTTGGATCTATGTGCCAGGTAGGAGATCAAACATTATATGTATCTGTGGATAAAATGTACAGATAATGGAAATCTAAACCATAGAGACTGTGGGACAACCAAACAAGATATGATCCATCCAAAGACGACAGGATTGATATGATAGAAAGCTGGCTCAGTTTTTTGTTTTGTTTTGTTTTAAAATATTTTATTTATTTATTTGACAGAGATCACAAGCAGGCAGAGAGGCAGGCAGAGAGAAAGGAGGAAGCAGGCTCCCTGTTGAGCAGAGAGCCCGATGCGGGGCTCGATCCCAGAACGCTGAGATCATGACCAGAGCCAAAGGCAGAGGCTTCAACCCACTGAGCCACCCAGGCGCCCCAAAAGCTGGCTCAGTTTTAAGCAAACATCTTTTATGCTTCACTTTTATCAACACGTATTAGTATAAAACAAATGTCATTTTAAAATTCTGGACACATGGGGCGCCTAGGTGGCTCAGTGGGTTAAAGCCTCTGCCTTCGGCTCAGGTCATGACCCCAGGGTCCTGGGATAGAGCCCCCCATTGGGCTCTGTGCTCAGCAGGGAGCCTGCTTCCTCCTCTCTCTCTGCCTGTCTCTCTGCCTCCTTGTGATCTCCATCTGTCAAACAAATAAATAAATAAATAAAAATCTTTAAAAAATAAAATAAAATAAAATTCTGGACACAAAAAATTAGTTCCAAATGAAAAGGCTTTTAAACTCCTTCATAAACACAAATTCATTCACCAGGTTGTATTATGGCCTGACACCCATTTTTCCTTAATAGCCTAAGTTAATAAATCTAAGTGGTGACCATATGTCCATCTAACTTGGAGATGGATTTTGTGTCCTCATTTCTTTTAACACTTGACAAAGTGATGCTCTTGGTGGAAAAACATCAACGCTGAAAACCACCAATGTTGTGTTTTGAGGCACTGTAACACACAAAGTGGAACTCTCCTTTAATTCTTGCTATTTTTTTTTTATTTTTTTTAATGATTTCATTTATTTATTTGAGAAAGAGCGAGCATGAGAGGAGAGAGGTCAGCGGGAGAAGCAGACTTCCTGCCAAGCAAGGAGTCCGATGCGGGACTCGATCCCAGGACTCCAGGATCACGGCCCGAGCTGGAGGCAGTCGCCCAACCAACTGAGCCACTCAGGCGCCCCAAATTCTTGCTATTTCTATATTTAACACAGACACATATTATGGAACTGCCACCTTTTTGGAAATTCTCCCTTAATAATCATTATTTGCTGACACTCCAAAAAAGACGTTTTTAGAAGATACAGACAGACATCTTCCTAAGGCCTTTATGCATATTAAAATTATTACAAAGTCATGGGTTGTTTTTAGAAATAAAGGGGAGCCATGTAATTCTACATCATCTTGGGAATCACAAGTTAAGGATCCAAGGCTCTTTATCCTAAAAACAAATCAAATGGATTTTTGATAGCTATGGATGGATACGAGTGTACACTGCTCTCCAAGGGCCTCCAAACTAGAAAGAAAACGGATCCTCTCCTTCTGTGGATGCAGAAGCTTATATACATACAGCATAAACACTTGTGACACACACACTGGAGGACATACTAAGCTGAATGTCTTTCAGGAGACTATATTCCTTAAAACCACAGAAATATACTGTTCGCCATTACTCAAACAGTGATGACAAGTAAATGAAATATCCATCATGTAGGCTGTCAACCTTTTGGGACAGCAATAACTGTTAACAAGTAGTCTGGAAAAATTGTCCGAAAATGACTTGTCCTCGGCTCACAAGTATTTGAGGTTTCCGTGGAAAATTAAGATGCCAGTGGCTATTTGGAACATTGCTCAGGTATTCTTTTTAATGGGAAATTTGCCGGTTATTGATCCACAGCATGTACCCCCTTGGTTCTGGAAGGCTGCAAGCAACTTTCCAATCAGTGGCTGTCAAAAAAATTACTGCCTTTTTATACTGATACAAGACAACAGCAGTGGTGGTGTTCTCCTATAGTTAATGCTTTTCTTTAATTAACTGCTATGTACAATAGGTTAGTCATTTCAGTCATTTCATTCAGTCATTTCACTGCAGTCCTAGAAACCAAAACAAATAAAATATCCTTATGCTTTATCTAACAGATTAATTATAGAGTTGTCTGAAACTGGTGCTTGGGGTCAAGTTTGAAAACAAATAACCTCAAATGTAAAGGGTCAGAACAGGTGCAATGCATTTTTTTCCTACTATAAAACCTTGCATGCATGAAATTGACCTGTTTTCCAACTTTATTTATTTACCTCACTAAATAAATAAATAAATAAATATAGTTTCCCTTTCATTTCAGATCTGTGCCAAATCTACTGGCAAACTATATATGCTTTTATAAACATTGTACATATTTTTTTTTAGTCATCTATAACTATCTCTTTATGCTACCACACAGGCACAGTAATATTAAGTGCGCCACTTGCCAGTATCTGTAAAGCGAGTAGTTAGCGTTTGTTTTTTGCTTTCTCCAATTCTTTCAAATCCAAGGGACATTTTTTTTCCTGCTGAAATACTGGGCTTGATCTCTGTCTGTATTAGCAGAGAATCTTGTGGTAAAGTAATTCTGCATCAGAAACACACAGCAAAGGGTGGTAATTAATAAGCCCAGGGACTGGGCCCACTCTAGGCAGGTGACTCCGGAGCAGGTCCTGTGAGGGCTGGCAGGCTGCCAGTGAGGGACAAGACCCAGGAGCTCGGGCTGCCGCATATGTAGCGTTCTCTGAGGAATAATACAGCGCGGGGCCACAGGTCTTTCCTGGCACAGAGCAGTCCTGACAGGCCACAGGCCTGTGTCACCCATGAACACAAGCAAGGGACTTGAGGAGTTAGAGGACCCCAGAGTGCAAGCCTGAGGACTGGCCGTTCCCCAGCACACCAGCTCAGCGAGGAAACACTGGCTGCCCCTTGGATTACTCCTGTGAAATGAAGATGCTACAGAGCCAGAACAGCACCAAGAGACTCACGGAGGGACAGGAGATCGCCTTAGAGCCATGGAGCAAGCTGCTTCTCGACCCAGGTAGACTCAGTGTTTCAGAAATTCTCCCTTTAGGTCTCGCTTCAGCAGCACGTGTCCTAGAAATTCTCCCTTTAGACAGAGCCTTTCCGATTTTGTTCTAAATAGTGATCAAATAAGCAATAGTAACTTTCACTAGCCCAAAACAAACTGAAGAAAACAAACAAAAACCTCAATCCTGTATGCCAAGACACTTTACATGGCTTGCACAGAAAAGTGACAAAGTGACATGATAACATTAATGGGGCCATAATCTGAAGCTATCCAAACGACTGCCCGAATGCAATCTCTATGACCCTATCCTGGCTTTTATTATCCTGAACACAAAGCCCTGCACACAGTAGGTGTTCAGTAACTATTTCCTGACTGAGACGGGGCCTACTTCTGATTCTGCCACCTATTACGTAGCCATCGATCCTCACCAAGCCCCAGCCTCCTTCAAATGAGAGGGAAGCGAGCTAGTCTATTACACAGGGTTGCCATGAAATCTACCCGCAGCAGCACTGTTTGGGAAGGCACTTTGTAAACTGCAATGCCTTACCGGTGGTTGAGAAATTAAAAAGTGAGCCTCCTACCGCTAAAACAACAGCACTTTCTTAATAGAAGTCTGCCTACATTTCAAAATACAAAAATAGTTAGGAACAAAAAGCACAAACTATTGTGCTCACACTGAATACATCAGCAGCAGTTACAAAATGTGTTTTCCGCTGGTATTCCTGGCAGAATCCGTTACACGGAGTAATTGCAGCAATAATCAATAAACTAACTGAGTAAAAGATTAATCAGTTTTGTGATTGCTAATGGAATCTCCAGTACCAGACTCAGATTAGTTTCAGAGTCCCTCTGAGATGTTCTTCAAAATCCTTAAACAATTTTAATAAGGATGTGACAAAGTTTAGCACAGTTATCCAAAAATCTAATTAATTTGAAACAGAGGGCCAGATTCAACGAGGGGATAGCAAGTACAATTCTTGGTTTGTTTTGTTTGCAAGCTTATCAAACAGTGTTCCTATTTGTTATGAACCTAATTCTAACAGCACAATTCAATCAATAATTACAACATTTTTTTTCTTCATGGAAATGTGCCACATAAAAGACTTGAGTTCTAAAACAGCACAGTTTAATTTTACAAGGCGCAAATTCTCTGTTAAAAGAGAGCAAGACGAGAGACAGAGAGAGAGAGATACACGCACACACATTGACCACCTACTGTGTACTCGTTTCATTAGAAGCTATTTATGTTTATTCATTTAATTTCTCGCAACCCTATTCCGTTCTGCAAGGGTCATTCACAGATGAAGCCAACGGTTTATCAGTGAATCCTTCCACCCCGGCCAAAAATTACTTCTTTCATTCTAGTCCATACATAAAATGTATGTTTACTGTTTAAGAGTCAAAAGGTAAGTTATCTCTTATTTCTCAGACCTCAAAACATTTACATAAACCAGGCTACCAGGCAGCCTGCTGAGCCGGTGGGACTGTGGCTTCTTCAGTCATATCCGTGTATGACTGGTCAGGCCATGTCGCCAATCATTCACAGACTAGGGATGCACCTCCCTCCTTCTTCAGCCTCTAGCTCTGGTTTTCCTCCTCCCTCTCTGACCAGTCTAAGCAGTTTCCTATAAGTGGTTCTTTCCTCACCCCTCCTTTAAATGTTAGAGCTCCCCATGGTTTTTCATCAACCTTCTCTTCTTATTTCATACTCTCCTTGAGTTAACTTCAGCCACTCCAAAGGTTTCAATTACCAGAGGAGTCATTGAGACTAATTAGGAGCTGATGAATCACAAATCTTTATTTCCAGCCCAGATTTCTCTCCTAAGATTCGGAACGTACCCAACTGGTTGTCCAGAGGCCCCTCAAATTCAACAAGTCTCTACCTCTCACACCTCTCCCTCATGCCCTAGACCCATCTTCCACCACCCAGGCTCACTGTCTCAGTGAATGACATCACAATGACCTAGTTTCCCACGCCAGAAAGCTGAAAGGAAGCCAAAACCCCCTCTTTCCTTCTTTCCCACACTCAATCGATTATCAGTTTTATTAACTGTACACCTTTCCAGCTTCTCAGTTCCTTCAAGGGAGGGCCCTCCATGATCTAGTCTACCTTCCTTCCCAACCTCGTCACACACCCTCTCCTGCCTCCCTGTCCATGCCACACTGAATCACAGGGAGCGCCTCCTGAACGTACCAGTCGTCCTTACACAAGAGTTCAGACATACTCTTCTCTCTGCCTAAAATATCCTTCCCAGTCCCTTTGAGCTACCTTACTCCATTTAGACACTACGCTCTTTAGGAAGCCTTCTCTATCTCCAAAGCTACACCAGGAGCTCCTTCTTATGCTCACAGAGTACCTAATGTTTAAGCATATTATAGCACTTATCACTCTGCTTGGTAATTATGAGTTTTCACATCCTCCCACACTGAACACTGATGGCTTCTTTGTTAATCTCCCTGAGCGGACCATAGCCCCTTTAAAGAATGAACTATATGTTCACTGTGCCTGTGCCTATCAGCACAGCACTTGGCTATCCCATAAATATTTAACTGTATAAAACTGCTGTACCAATAACTGAGCACATCAATGCATGAGTGATCTCAGGCCCTAGTTCTACATTTACTAGCTCTATGACCTTGAGAAAGGTATGCAATTTGTGCCTCAGTAGTCTCCACTATAAAAATGAGGAATATAGGGACACCTGGGTGGCTCAGTAGGTTAACTGTCTGACTCTTGATCTCAGCTCAGGTCTTGATCTCAGGGTTGTGAGTTCAAGCCCTGCACTGGGCTCCACACTGCCCATGGAGCCTACTTTAAAAAAAAAAAAAAATGGGGGAAAATACCTGCCTTGCTCACCTCATAAAGGTATTAAAAAGATCAAAATCAAAGGAGCTGGTATATGAAAAATCTTCTAAAAAGTACTTGGAAAAAAATCTTGAAACAGGGCACAGGGCTATGAATCTCCCGCTTCCCAACATTACATCAAAGACAAACGTTCATAACAATAGGGTAATATAGAAACCCCTAAATTAGATCACTTTTAGACCAAATACAGAGGTTGAATTTAACTGTTTATCAAGACTCAGTATTCCCTCCCATTCCCTCAATTATTACAGTACTACAAACAATAAGGTAATTAAAAGGGTATGATAAGGAACACATTGTCTATCTTTCTTCTGGAAGTTCATCAAGGGCAGGGGCCCTGTCTTGTGTATTTTATTATCTTGTAGGGCAGAGGTATTAAACTGGAGTCTCTATGAGTCTTAGGAGAGCTTTCAAATTCCTGAAATTACATGTGAAACATTGTGTTGTGTGAATTTTCTGAGGAAAGAATAAACAGTTTTCCTCACCCTCTCAAAAAGACCTGTGTCCCTAAAAACCCAAGACCTCACTGCTGTATAGTGACCAGCACTGACCCTTACACATGATAGTGTTCCACAAATATTTAAGGGAAGGAGGCAGGTAAGAGCTGATGGAAACAAGGTAACTACTCTCATGGCTCATACCTTCTGACTCTGGCAAGTCTTACACACCATACTGCATCAAATCAGGTTTATGTATTATGCTTCTAGACATATAACAGGACAGTTTCCTAAACCTCTCCTTAACATGCCTCCTAACAGATTTAGTACAGTGTTTCTACTTATAAGGAAAAAGCATGCTGGTTTTTTCCTACTAATGATAAAATTTTCAGATTCTTGCTCAGTCAATATTGCAAGCATACCCCATTATAAGAAGCCCAGTCAGTAATTACAGCAATAATCAATAAACTAACCAACTATTTGCAGTCCATAGTTAATTTATTAGTTTCCCAGTGAAGAACCCAACAATCTAAACTGTTAAGTGGCTCTAAATTCAATTAGGACACTGCTTAGTGTGTCCTCAGTTATGCCTTCTTTTGATTATTTCTTGTTTCTATGACGTTGACCTCTTAGGGTACATACAACTGCTCCAGAGTCAAAAGCAGCATAAAAAGCAAATCTATTTTGAATACCAAATTAATATCTGCATTTACTTACCTGGTTCCAGATCCCCCACTTCTCAAATAACTCCCCACACGCCTGCCTTGAGGGGCTACAATGTGCACATGCTCTTCCTTGAATGTCTCTGGACCAAGGATTCACATATGGTAATGGATTGATTAGATGATGAGAAAGAAAAATCACAGTGAAGTCTTCCACTGAAAAGGTCAACAGGGAACAACCTTGGGGCCTGTTTATGGGCTAATATTATTGGATAGATGTATTTATTAATTATTTGGAAGTGAAAAAGACAGTAAGTTGGCCATGTTTAATGATAACACTGTTTGTTTTGGATAAGAAAACCATAAAGGGTGTTAGGGAGCTCCAGATGGTCTTAATAAAAGTTTGGGAAGCCAATGGCAGATGAACTTCAACTTGGATAAGTTTAAGGTAATGTGTGTTGGCAGAAGGGGTTTAAATTTGTATTCAGCAATGGGTCCAAAGTTTGTAGGATCCTCTTGGCTGATGCTTTCAGAGTCATCACCATGGTTAGCTTGGGACAGTGTCTACACTGACCTTGCATCTGATTTCTAGGCTGCAACAATTCTGTTATACCTCTAAAGGAGAAGTTTAAGTACAGTAGTTCCCCCTTATCCATGGTTTTGCTTTCCATGGCTTCAGTTACCCGTGGTCAAAGGCAGTCTGGAAACAAATGGTTCTCCTTCTGACATGTCAATAGTAGGTCAATAGGAGCCTAACACCAGGTCACAATGCCTATGTCACTCAACTCACTTCATCTCTTACAGGCATTTTATCAGCTTTCAGCATCACAAGATGGGTGGGTATAGTACAATAAAGAATTTTGAGAGAGAGAGAGAGAGACACCACATTCACATTATTCCCACTGTAGTATACTGTTATAATTGTTCTATCTTATTATCAGTCATCATTGTTAATCACCTGCTGTGCCTAATTTATAAGTAAAACTTTACCACAGGTATGTATGTATAGGAAAACACATGGCATATATAGGGCTCAGGCATGCACTAGGGAGAATCCTAGAATTTATTCCCCAGAGGAAATGGGGGACTGCTGCAGTACCTTCAGGGAACCTGTCACTTAAATAAAATAGGACCCTCAGGCCATGCAGACAGCAGGCCAAATGTGACATTCTCTTACACTCTATTTAGCCATTCCAATAGTGCTTGATAAAGATCCAACCTACCACTCAACTTCTACTAAAAAATGAATACATGAAAAGGCGGTGAGGAAAGAGTAAAGAACATATAAGTAGTAGAGAAACATATATATGAAAAGAAGCAACTCTATTTGAAATTTTCTATTATTTCAATTTATGCCTTTTTGGACATATTTCCTAGATTGATAATTTGCTGAATTTCTCGAACTTTACTGTAAGGCAGTGTATTTACATTCACCTTTCAGATATATGTAGAAAATACCCCTCTCATTTTCAGTAAGACCAGCCTATGAGAACAGAGGTTTAGTAAGAGCTGCCAACAAGTGCCTAACAACTTGGTCTTGCTCCACAGCAAGCCACCTGCCGGAGGTCCAACATTTCCCTGCAGCCCGCATCTCCTCTGAAGACAAGCTCCTAGCCATCATCCCTCTGGGGCTAACTGAGGTACCACATGGTTCTGTTGCCTCATGCCAACTGCCTCCACGTAGGACCCCAGAGGAACCAGCCTCGAGGCTACACTGAGTCCTTCACAGAGATGGAGCTGAACCAGAAGTATGGTCATGTTAATGACAGAATCCTGGTGATGCAAAGCACCCTACAGCACCCCGGTGTCCCCTGCCTGAGGCCTGCTTGTGCTTGCCTTTCCTTTTGCTTCCAGCAGCCACAACATAAACGCCCTGCTCTGATGCAAGCTTCTATATGCTTCTGCTCCTCGCAAGCGAAGATGCCCGAAGATATCTCATAATGGGGGCTACCGACACAGCTACCGCATTTCTGACACTATTTGATGGGCATCCAAATGTCCCAGGCAGCACAAAGAAGGGAGTTAAAATAACCTACCTCTGAAAAAAAAGGTTTTATTCTTTGACTAGGATGGGGAAAAAACCCAAAAACTTTACTTACAGCTTAGAGCATGTTATTATTTGAGTAAAAAAAGAGAGGATGAGAGAGATTTCCAAAACCATTTATTTCATTCGGTTCACCTCTCCTTGTGCCATTTCCCCACCTTGCGAGGAGAACATTCTGCATTATCAGCTGTTCAACTGAACTGCACTGGGCTGATGTTGCCGCCCAAGTTCAAAGTAGAACCTATTTAATATGGAGCATATTTAAAAGCACCATGTGGAAAATGAGCTCCAATCTCCTGCTCTTTGAAGAAAACTTTCTAATAGCAAAGGCGTTGGTGCCATTAAATGTTCAGCTCTACGGTGGGCAACAAATTCTGTGGTAAAACTCAGTCTTGTAGATAAGGACAAAAATCTTCACCATTTCAAAGCCCAGGGCACTCATTCAGGTAAGCAGCTGACTCTCAGTTTTGGCTCAGGTGATGATCTCTGGGTACTGAGATCTGGCCCAGCATCACGCTCCACACTTATCATGGAGTCTGCTAGAGATTCTCTCCTTCTCCTTCTCCCTTTGGCCCTCCCCTAACTCACAGGCTCTCTGTTTCTTAAATAAATAAATTTAAAATTTTAAAAACCCATTTTACATTTTTTTAAAGATTTTATTTATTTATTTGACAGGCAGAGATCACAAGTAGGCAGAGAGACAGGCAAAAAGAGAGAGAGGTGGAAGCAGGCTTCCTCCTGAGCAGAGAGCCTGATGCGGGGCTCGATCCCAGGACCCTGGGATCATGACCTGAGCTGAAGGCAGAGGCTTTAACCCACTGAGCCACCCAGGCGCCCCCCCATTTTACATTCTTATTCACACTCAGGTACACTAACATTCTAACAAATGGCATTCCTTTTTGATATCAGGGAAAAGGTAGTATTTGCAAAGTTTCCTCAGCAGGACCTCAAGAGACGCCAAAACAAAACCATCATTTCAAACCACCAGAAGTAAAGAGACTTGGTGGGGGTGAAATGATGTGGGACCGCGTCCAGGCCTTCCCATCCATTGGCAACACGACCTCTAACTGAATCTGCCCTCTAAGGGCCTCAGTCTCCTTGTCTATAAAATGCAACAGCTGGACAAGACTTCTAAGGCTCCCTTCCAACTCTACTTGAGTAACTGTATGATTTTAGAGGCAATCTCCAGGTTATGTATACTATGACAAAGCTAATCATATCCCAATTTACAAGGTACTACAAGAGGTCAAGGAGTATTTTCCCTCATGGTACCCAACATGTAAAAAGGTACACAATGGTCAAGTATACCAAAGGGAATACTTACACTCCACTAAAACACAAGGTCTCCACAATAATGGGAGGCATTACGGTTAAATTCATCCCATACTCTTCTGGCAATGTGCAAAAATGGTATAAAGGCAGAGAATGGGCAAAATGAAGAAAATTATTCTTGTTAATACTGTGCTCCACTCACATAGGCCTCTCAGTATCAAGAGAACCAGGTGTAATAAATCCTGTACTAGACATGGGATTTAGCAGAAAAAATTATGAATCCATTTACAAAAACAAGATGTACTGCTGAGTTTCTTAATGAAAGGTCACCCAAAAGCCGAGGTTATCATTAAAATAACCCCTCCTATAACTGGGTCTCAGTGATAGATAAAGCTTCTGGTGAATCAATAACCATGGCCCAGCACTGCTGTTTGGTGCTGAAAGGAAATGAAGCCAGCACTGCCAGACAACGAACACAAAGAGACAGAAGGAGAAAAATGACACACCATCTTTAATTTTCCCAGAAAATGAGAGGGGGAAACAAGAACATCAACAGAAATGTAAACTATATTAAGGGAATATTTAACAGGGTCCTGTAAATAATTAGCAATGATCAGGTATTTAGTTTTCAGAATATGTAGGTTGGATGTACTTTTTTTTTCCTAATAAAGCATTTCAGATTCTAATTAAAAAAATACTTTATGAAGGAATTAAAAAGATACAATAGTGTCAGAGGAAAAGCCATGATCCCAGAAGTGGAATATTCTAACAACATAACTTACAAGAAACTACGCTATAAAAACAGATTGTTGATTAACACAAACTCATAACAAAACGCAGAGAGCGATCACAATGGTGCTGTAATAACACTTGGCTGCTGGATTCTCTCAATACATTAGATATCTCCTTGGAGACCAAATTACTTTACATTTTCTTAAAAGACAATTTATTATAGCTTTGTTTTCTTCTCATTATCTCTTAAAAATATATCTAATGAAGAAAGGAATACAACTTCTAAATAACTTACATAAAACGGTACTAATGTGTGACAACAGACTTTGGTTTAATATGTTGGTTATTATTTAACAGCACAGGACAACTTCTTGTCATGACAAATCCTTCCTACAATGCGATACTCCACGTGTCACATGTATCAAAAACCACTGTATGCCCTTGTTATGGCACACATAAAATTAACAGCCTAAGGCTGCTAGCAGTTTAAATAATTGATAAGTTTTCAATTAAAAAGGCAACATTTTCAGGTCTAATACAAGAATCTATTTAAATTACTGATAAAAACTTATGCTTCTGTTGGCCCAAAGCCAGAAAATGCTGGCATTCAAGGGGGAAAAAAGTAATTCTGCAAGTTCCAACTCAAACATTGCAAATTTTCTACCCAATTTTATGCAGAGACCAGGCTGTTTATTCATTTAACCTTTGTAATCAATGGAAAAGAATGATTACGGGATTTCCAGTAAAAGTGTCTCTAGTTTTGCTTTCCCTATATGGATTTTAAAGAAGTAATAAGGGGACTGTAAATTTACTAAATTTGCAGAAACTAATGAGAAACTCAGCTGCTTTTTACAGTAAATACAGGGTTAACCTGTTATCAGTGTCTCATCTTTCCCACCCACCACCCAGATCCTGGATTCAAAAAGTTTTCAGTGAAAATGACCTAAAAATTAAAGACCATGCAGGTTTTTCGTAACAGATCAGCAACTGAAGGCTATAGATCAAAATCTACTGTGAGACTAAGTCCAAATGGTTCTCCTTATGGCAAAACTGGAACCCAGCGGAATTTTAATCATAAGAATCAAGACAGATCAGGGGTGCCTAGGTGGCTCAGTCAGATAGGCATCTACCTTTGGCTCAGGTCATGATCCCAAGGTCCTGGGATACAGCCCTGCTTAGTGGGGTGCCCCCCCTTGCTCAGCAGGGAGCCTGCTTCTTCCTCTCCCTCTGCCCCTCCCCCCATCCCGAACTCATGCTCTCTCTCTCTCTCAAATAAATAAAATAAAATGAAAATTTTAAAAAAAGAACCAAGACAGATCACAATGACATCCAACCAATTTTATGTGTAGTTTTCGAGAGTTTCCCCTACTCTTTATGTTTTAGTGTTTTTTTCAGAGCCTGACTCTAAACAAAGGGTATATGACAGTAGGACCATCTCAAGAGATAAAAGAAGAAAAATAAATCCACTTAGGCTCTAAATGACTTAAAGCTTGTTATCTCTCTTAGGGATATTTTCACTTAAAAAGATTTGCTCAAACATTCAGAATCAGAGTGATTGCAATCAGTTAAAATTATTTGAGGACTTCAGGTTCCCATCTATAAATATTTAAGTGAATTAATGAGAAAGCCTGGACCTGATCAGCCAGACCACAATGCATGGACCACTGCCAATTCATAGTAAAGGCTTCACCATCCATTGCAAATTGATAAAAGTAAAGAATACCAATTCACTATGTGGTACACATAGTGTGAAACTAATATAACATTATATGTCAATTGTACTTAAAAATGAGGGGGAAAAAAGAATGTAGTGAGTTTTACATAAAACTAAATTTACTCACTTTTTTTTTTTTTAATTTTTAAGTAGTTTTCACACCCAACCTGGGGCTTGAACCCACAACCCCAAGATCAAATGTTGCACACTCCACTGACTGAGCCAGCCAGGTACTCCTAAATCTACTCACTCTAATGGTCACCTTTACGTTTGAGATTATGTACTGCCCATCATTTTTAATCTTTAAATGACTCTCACTGTTTTTCTTTGTTAGTAAAATAATGGTTAACAATAACTAATTTTTATTATTTATTTATTTTATTAACGTATGTATTTGGCAAAAATAAAATGTTACAATGCCTATGTCCTCCAATCTAAAAGTGAAAATTGATTAATTCGTGAAATACACAGATTTGGGGATCAATGAGCTAGATGATTTCTTTTCAGACTAAAAAGTGGCCCTATCGAAATCTCAGAAACTTGTAAGTTTAAAGACAATTACGTAACTCTTTTAGTGTTTTTTCTTTCCTACAACACAAAAATAAACAATACATTTGAGAAAATAAGCATCAATCATAAGGAATATATACTACAGATATCTCAACTAAGGTACTACACACACACAAATCATCCAGAATATAATAATGGTGACATACAGACAGTTCCCCACTAACGTGCAAGGAGGTAGATGGGAAAGAGCATAAAACACCCTTTATAGCCCCAGCTTTCACATCTGGAGAGGCTGCACTTCAACTCCACGCTCACACTCACACTAGCCCGAAGTCCTTGGCATATCTCCTAGCTACTGCTTCCTCATCTAAAACATGGGGATGATAGTATCTACCTCACCAAGTGATTATTAAAACCAAAGAAAAATCAAATACCTTTTGTATCTAATATATATATATATATATATATATATGGCACTTGGAAATGATTATTAAACTCTGATGTATGCGTAACATTTCTCAAAAAGGACAATTTGTCAGAACTTCCCAAAAGCACACCTTTGTGTGTGGCTATGTCAGAGACATGATAAAAGTACCAGAACGTCAGTAACATACTTTCCACAGCAGATGTGTGCTGAAAAACCAGAACCCATCTGTGTGTGTATGTGTATCTTCTAAAAATAAGCATGTCTCATTCTCAGGAGAGTTAGCCAATCTATCAATACTAGTGCTAGACCTTTCAGCAGACAATTCTCCTTTGCCTTTCAAGGTACTGATGAGCCCTGCTCTAAATTCTCAGTGCACAAAGACTCTCAAATAAGTTAATGGGAAGTCAATGGGAAATTGACTTTTCCTACTCTGTGCTGGTCTGAATGCAACGCTCTGTTAATCATGCCATCCTTCTTGTTCTCTTTCCTCCTACCCTAAATTAAAACTATTGGCGGAAAACCTTACAGATATTTTACAGTCTTCATTACAATGAAACAGTATTCTGGTGGAAGTTGAGGTCCATCAAAAATCTACAACCTCACTGTTGGCTAGGAATGGAGTCTCCTGGACAAGCAAGGGCCCTGATACCATCATTTCCACCTTTATACCACTTTGCCTTTGTCTAGAACTTTTAACTTTGCAAAGGTCTCTCACATCTATTATCCCATTTGATCATACAATGAACCTGTGCAGTAGAAAGGACGAGTATTATTACCCATAAGTGATAGATGTGGCAGCGGTAGCTAGAAAGGTTAAGTGCTCTGCCTAAGGCCGGCAAGCCAGAGAGCCGTGGTCTGATCTAAGTCCAATGCTCTGGTGCTCTCTCTACCCTACCACTAGAAAAGGTTTTGTAAACAGATTACAAACTCGGATGAAAGAAAATAAAGTGTAAGAGGAAATAACACAGTAAGAGGCCAGCACAAATCAGGGCTCAGGGAAGCTGTACTTCCTCATCACAGCTGGACTTGTCAGGCTTAGTATTAAAGTTTTAGGAGTGTACCCTTTTGTCTTCTCTACTTTTGTCTTTTATCTACTTCCGTCCCAGACAAACGCTAAGGCAAATTTCCACTGAAATTTGCAACACAAAAGAAAAGTCACTTCAGGATATATTCAAATCCCTCTGATTCAGTAAGTAACCCTGTGGTTCATTTCAGGGTGGAGAAAAAGAGGGGTGGTTAGTGCATAAAATAACACTTTAAAATCGTGTATCCATACTGAGCCTGCAGCTACATTTAACTACAGTCTGTTTGGAAGGGTGAAAGAGATCTCCAGTTGAAAGTAGATTTTGAAAAATTTTTTAGAGCCCAGGGGTTCATTTTTAATGAGCCGTTACTTTAAGTACTGCATAAAAAATACAGGAAATTGATAGTCCATTTAGTCTGCACCATACCTAATGCAAAAGTCATTAAGATGCATTATTCTTAATGTTCATGATATGATCAGTAAGTGTCTTTTTAAAAGAACGCCCTTAACTTTAACGTGTAAAGAAATCCTTAAAACCCTTATGCATCCTACAGAAGAATGTTATGGTAGCTGTGATTTACTTTTACATCTTCACGGTGCGAGAAAAAGCGCCCACGATTACATCAACACATTATAATATGACATTTACGTTCTCATCTTGTAATGTGACAATTTTATGACGACTTACATAGGACAGCATGGCCTTCATTTCTTCATCGCTCCTCACTGTAATTCGGTCACCATCTTCATCTTCATCTGTTTCAAAGGCAACAAAGTGTGAGTGGTGAGATTTGCAGTGTTTAAATGCACAAAACCATGTCAGCTGGGAATGTAACACAACTGCTTTTCACAATGTGAGAGCCAAATCTTCAAAACCATGTTTTTGAAGATATTGAGGTTATCGGTTTGTTTTGCTGGGGTTTTTTGTTGTTCAGAATATAAGCAGTCTCGATAAAGAGCCAGAAATTTCCGGGACAGCTAAGAATTAAAATGCTGCTTACATCAAGCTTGACTTGTATCTAGGTTAACGTGTCACCGGAGTGTGAATAAAAAGGTTTGGTGTGAAGAATGTTGCACACTGAAGGAGGCCAGTCTTGTTCTACCCTGAGTGCTTCCTTCTTTCTCACACAGCACCCTGTCCCTTTTCTGCCGGTCTTCCTTTCTCCCCAGCAAGCTCTCATGTGACAGTAGCGTGATAATATTGAACACAGACTACACAAAAAGCACCATGATTTGTGCTTCAGACACCACATCTCCTTAAAAATTGCGCAAGGATCCTATGATGTGGACAGTGTGACTGGATTACTACCATCCCCTTCCCATAGAAGAATAGGGAGCTTCTAGAAGGTTAACTTGCAAAGCAACTCTTAACACAGTTAACCCCATAACCCATTCTATCTGCTAGGTCACTTGCTCTTTCCAAACAGTTTCATTTCTGTGGGGTACTCTGACTATAACAGCCTTCAAATGGCTTTTCATGTGATTTTGAAAAAATCTGATAGTCCCAAAATTGGAGGATAATTAGACTTTACAAAATACACAAGGAGAATATGTACATTTGAATAACTGCATCATCCCAAGCAGCCCACATCCAGAAACTTATTTCTATGATGCTTCTCCTGTTCAAAATAGTTTTGAAATACCTCTTTGAAAACTGCTTTAAGAACCCAAAGAGAGACCGCGTGAAAATATGAGATCTTTTTATCCTTTTTTGAAAAAAAAAAAAAAAAAAATTTTTTTTTGGAAGTAAACATTACACCCAAAGTGGGGCTCGAACCAACAATGCAGAGATCAAGAGTCACATGTTCTACCAACTGAGCCAGCCAGGTGATGACCCTATCAGATCTCATTTTTAACCCAAACGGAACTGCTTGCCCGGTCGCTCACCTGTGCTATCTGCCAGGTATGACTTGGAATGACTTTTATTTCTAAATATTTAGTTAGCTCTTTTACACTTCTAAAAATAAAGATCTGTCAACAAAACAGCCTATATGATAGGTTCTAAATATATGGCTGAAAGAAAAATACCAAAAACATTTTGAGCATTTTGTAGCATTGTTGGAAGAATGCTCCAACAATGTTCCCGGGGGCAACTTGGAAGGGGCAGGCTTGCTCTCAGCTGGTGCAGCTCTGATGTACTTGTTAAACAGCCAGTGTTGTTATTTTATTTATTTATTTATTTATTTATTTGGTTTTGATCACTCTTGAGTATCTAATTGCTGATTTGGTCAGATGCAGAGAACCAGATCCCAGGCCTGGAGAAGCAGACAAATCTCAGGTCATGCAGAGAACAAGCTTATATGACATGCTCTAGGGACTCTTACTGAAAATACAGGGGGAGTTCAGTCCAGCTCATGGATCTTTGCCCACCACATCCCAGCAGTCCTCCCTCCCATCCAGCCGCGGTTCTGAAGATATCCCCCTGCTCAGTGGCCAGGCCATGGAAACCCTAGGAGGGAGCTTGTATTCTCTCCTAATTAGCCCATTGCAGAGCAAAATGCTACTTCCTTTTCCTCCCAGCAGCCAATAGCAATCTATCTGACAGCATGATAGAAACTAGCAGTTGAGCCAACCCTGCTCAGTGATCAAGCCAACTGCTTTCATTGGGGTTTCTCTCCAAAGCATTTGTTCCTGGATCCTGGATCATGGTTCACTCCCAAAGAGTTCCTGAACTCAATGCAAATCAGTATCATCAAGTCACACCATTTAAATAGCTACATAAGAAAGAGCTGTCCAGTGTCACTACTGTACTATTCTACTAAGAGCTGCTTGTTCTCAGTATAAAAGGCACATAGTGGTCATTTCCTGTAACAAACATTTAAAAAATAATAATAATAAAAACATTCTGCCTAAGAGGCAGAGGCCTAAGAATATTACATATATAAGAAACTATATAGGAATTTAGCTCTTTCTTTCTGAGGTGCAGACACCATTAAAGTTAAATTGGAGAAGAAAAAGAAACGCCATTCTAGTTTGGAAACAAAGGGGAGTTCCTACATAAGTTCTAGAAACCAGTATTTTCATGGCTAAGTCAAAAATGTTTTCTTAGGAATACAGGAAACAAAGAAAAAGCTGATATAGTATAAAGAGATGTAATGTTACATATTGCCACACATGAAAACACTTCACATTTTTGTTTTAAAAGCAAGTCAAATTCTCCATTTAGATGTGGGCTACAAGGATTTGTTCTTGATGAAGTCCTGAACTTGGTAAAATTTCCAGCCTGAATAAAGCAGCTTTTTGTAACTCTCATTTCTACATCAGAACTAGCTACAGAGACGGTGGCTAAAGGAACTGTTTATATTCAAATTTCAATATATACAAGACCTCAAAAAGGTACCATTCACAAGGGATGAAGAAGTGTTTGGAGTATAATAAAACAGGTGAAAACTCTTTTTAGAATTTGTGAAGAGGAGCGCCTGGGTGGCTCAGTGGGTTAAAGCCTCTGCCTTCAGCTCGGGTCATGATCCCAGGGTCCTGGGATCTAGTCCCGCATCGGGCTCTCTGCTCATCAGGGAGCCTGCTTCCTCCTTTCTCTCTGCTGCCTCTCTGCCTACTTGTGATCTCTGTCTGTCAAATAAATAAATAAAATCTTTAAAAAAAAAGAATTTGTGAAGAGAGGGCACAGATTCCAGAAAAATCATTTAATTCACAGTCTCTCTCAATCAGGAATAACACAACAAGAGTTCTCTAAGCTCTCAAAGCCAGAGCTTGAACCTTTATGGTTTCTTAAAACAGAAGATTCTGGAATTCCATGAAATCGCTGAGTGATTAGTTCAGGAAAATAAATAAATAAATAAATAAATAAAACAAAACAGAAAACCTGTGAGGGAAGTCAGCTACCAGAATTTCTTGCCTAGCAGTTTCATGAAGAGGAGTTATGAAACACTATAAGGACACTTGGCTCTAAGTGGACAGAAAACCAAGGCCAAAAGGCCCAAATACCCAACCTAGGGATAAAGTGTTGGTGCTGTTCCATAAGGCTTCTGACTCCAAAAGAAAGATTTCAGTTAACTTGAAGGAGGCATTCTAATAAAGCCTGGGGATAAAATCAGACTTACATGACATAGAGATTAATGGTTCTTATGGATTATTAAGGGACTCCATTTTATATA
The DNA here is from genome assembly GCF_964662115.1 of Mustela nivalis. Lineage (NCBI taxonomy): Eukaryota > Metazoa > Chordata > Mammalia > Carnivora > Mustelidae > Mustela > Mustela nivalis. The sequence goes on from NC_139025.1 coordinate 99,557,701, forward strand.
GGTATTGGTTTTCTGTGCAAATTGCTCTTTGGGTGACTGAGAGACTCTTCGGTATTTGTGATCAGTAGTTTTAATGAAGACTCCTGTTCTTGTCAAAGAGGAAACTGAGTTGGAAAAGTAATCCCACTTATAAGATTGATGATTCTGGCCAAAACACAAAACCCAAGCTATCTATCCCTGTGATGGCAGTCAAACCACTTACTTGCCTTGACACTTAAGTAAGAATACACTTGTCTGTAAAGACAATAAATTCTGAAGACATCAGATGGCCAAGAGACGCATGAAAAATGCCCACTATCACTCATCATCAGGGAAATGCAAATCAAAACCACAATGTGTTATCTCCTCACACCTGTTAGAATGGCTATCATCAAAAAGACAAGAGACACCAACTGTTGGGAAGGAGGAGGAGAAAACGGAGCCCTTGTGCACTACTGGTGGGAATGTAAACTGGTGCAGCTACTGTGGAAAACAGTACAGAGGTTCTTCAAAAAAATTAAAATAGAACTATCGTGTGACCTAGCAATTCTATTTCTAGGCATCTATCCAAAGGAAACAAAATCACTCTCTTAAAGAGATACATGAACCTCTGTGCTCATTATGCAAAATAGTCAAGATATGGAAACTACTTAGGTGTCTACCAACAGATGAATGACTAAAGATGTGGTATACATATACAATGGAATATTACTTGGCCATGAAAAAGAAAGACATGTGCCATTTGCAACAACTTAGATGAACCCTGTGAAGGGCATTATGCTAAGTAAAGTTAAGTTAGAAAAAGACAAATACTGTATGATACTGCTTATATGTGAAATTTTAAAAAGCCAAATTAAGGGCACCTGGGTGGTACAGATGGCTAAGTATCTGACTCTTGGTTTTGGCTAAAGTTGTGATCTCAGGGTCATGAGATCAAGCCCTGCATCAGGCTCTGTACTCAGTGCGCAGAATCTGCTCAGGACTCTCTCTCTCTCCATCTACCCCTTCCCCCTCTAAAATAAATAAATCAATCTTTTTTTTTTTTTTTTAAGCTAAACTTAGAAAAACAGAGTGTAATTATCAGGGGCTGGGGCAGGGGCAAATGGGGAACTTTTGCCAAAGGGTATGAATTTCTAGTTATAACAAGGTCTGGAGATCTAATGTAGAGCATGGTGATTATAACTAATAACACTGTAACATACTTTCTAAAAGATTTATTTATCTGTCTGAGAGAGAGAGAGAGAGCTTGCATTTGAGGGCAGAGAGTCTTAAGCAGACTCTGTGCTGAGCATGGAGCCCTTTGAGGGGGCTCAATCCCATGACCCCAAGATACAATCTGAGCTGAAACCAAGACTGGACACTTAAAGGCCTGTACTACCCAGGCACCCAACACTATGACATATATCTGAATGCTGCTGAAAGTAAATCTTAAATATTCTGACCACAAAAAAGAAATGGCAATTCTATAACAAGATAGAGATGTTAGCTAATGCTATGGTAGAAATCAGTTTGGAATATATAAGTGTATCAAATCAGCAGGTTGTATACCTCAAATTTACACAATGTTATATGTCAATTATATATCAATAAAGCTGTAAAAAAAAAATATTTTAACATAAAAACAAAGGGGGGAACCTGGGTGGCTCAGTTGGTTGAGCATCCAAAGCCCGGTTTCAGCTTGGGTCATGATCCCAGGGTCGTGGGATCAGGCCCCAAGTCAGGATCCATACTCAGTGGGAAGTCTGGCTAAGATTCTCTCCCTCTCCCTTGATTCACTGGTGCTCTCCCTTCCTCTCTCTCAAATACATAAATAATCTTTAAAATAAAGACAACAAATTGACAGGTATTAGAAGTATTGAAGGATAAAGTAGGAAGACATACCAAGCAACTTGGTGTAACAGTAATTTAAAATAGTTCTCTGTTGAAAGCTGGACACACACAGCCATTCCAGCTGACTCTGGTTATTTGCCTATCAAACTCTTAGCTATAATATGAACACTAAATGGAATTGCAGATCATAAAAACTTACTAAAGTGGCACAAAGAATTACAAGGTTATAAATATGTTGTTGAAGAACACTAGAAAGTAGTGGTACTAAGTAAAGAGAAGTAGAGAAAATAATTTGAACTTTTTGTCTTATACATAGAGGTTCTTTACCATCTGACCAAAAAAGCATTACTAGATATGACCAAGGCGGGGGGGCGGAGGGTCGGTATATGCAATAGATCTGATACACTGGTTCACAATGAGAATTCCAGACTTCTCTAGTTGCCTGGAGCACAGTAATATGATTTTCCAGCACATTAGGGAAGCAAAAGTAGAACCAGAAAGTCTATGTACTGGCTGGATTTTGTTAATGTCACTTAAAATGGAGGAAAAAATCCTAGCAAGATACCAAATAGAGTGCAGCAGATGGTAAACAAATATTATGAAGCAATCTTCACAAAATCTGCAGTGTGTCACAAATATACAAAATGGCAGAGTTTGGGAAAAGAGAATCATAACAGGCCATATGTTGTTAGCAATTTTATTTGAAGCAACATGCAATCCAAAAGAGAAACCAAGAGGAGGAACATAAAGGCCCAATAGAGGAGAGGCAGCCTCAGGTAAGGGGCGGTCAGAATGGCAAGCACAGAGCCTATCAAGGTAAACAGCAGGCAACCTGGCAGACGCCACGGAGCTCTCAGCCACAGAGCACCCACTGCAGTGACAGGGCTCAAATGGGCTTTCAGGAGAAACAACCCAGCTTCTGCAAAGAGCAACAGAAAGTTAAGGCAATATATTATATGTCATTTGTCACACTCCTTCAGTGCTAGGCGAGTCAATTAGAACTTCAGCAAAGGCATTTTCCCAAGACAAGAGGAAAGAAATGCAAACACAACTGTGGAGGTTAGAAAAGACATTCAACAAGAAATTATCAGAAAGGTTGTCAAGTTTATAGAGCCTTTCTCAGGTATGACATCTAAGATGTGGACAGGACCAGAAGTCTCAGTTTCTATGGCCAAATCTTCTCGGCCATGAATTTTAATTTTGCTCCGTGTCCCTGCCTCCTGTTTCCTTCTTCACTTCTTTGCTCCCTTCTTCTCTCCAACAAATATGTCAATGGCCACTATAGCAGCCTTGCCCTCCTGAAGCTTACACTCCAGCTGAGACAGACTGAAGGGGATGAGGAGGTGAGCAGCACAGGTATCTGGGGAAAGGTGTTCCAGGCAGAAGGAAGAGCCAATGCAAAGGCTTTGGAGTAGAATACTTGATATGTTCAAGAGACTGAGAGAAAGGCAGAGTAGCTAGCACAACATGAGAGCTGGGAGAGAAAGAGAGGAGTTCAGAGAAGCAGCGCTGTGACAGAATTGGGGGCAGATGAGAAAAGGCAAGACCTCAGAGGGCATTTTAAGGACTTGGCTTTTACTCCTGAGTAAGATGGAAACTGGAGGGTGCTGAGTGTTGTGATCTCACTTACAAAGGATCACTGGCTGCTACGTGCAGAACAGGCTGTTTGGAGGCAAAAGCAGAAACAGGGAGACCAGTTAGGAGAAACCACTGTCCTAGGCCAGGTGAGAGATGATGGTGGTCTAAACAAAGCTGACATACTGAGCAGTCATCATATGCGGGATATATTTTAAAGCCAGAGCTAATGGGATTTTCTGATGGATGAGATATAGGGTTTGAAGGCTTGTCCTTCAATCCTTCAACTATCCATCCACTGCACTCCAGAAACATACTGAGTGCCTACTATATGCCAGGTACTATGATAGGGTTTCTAGAGACTCAACAATGGCAGTATTGTCTAGCGTCTTCAAGGAGCAACTAGCCTGGTACTTGAATGAGGATTGAACTTCTTAATTTGCATGCAAAATAACAAGACTACTAATAAAGCTACTATTCTCCTAAGATTAAAAGGGATTTGGACTTTGTACATGGATGATACTGCAAACCAAAATTTGAATAAATTAAAACTCTCTTCAAATAGTCTCAGTATCAGCATAATTAACTCTTAACCTGTTAAATAATTTTTAGACTGTGTACTATTGTGAGTTACAATTTTTTTTTAAGATTTTATTTATTTATTTGACACACAGAGACAGATCACAAGTAGGCAGAGAGGCAGGCAGAGAGAGAGGACGAAGCAGGCTCCCTGCTGAGCAGAGCCCAATGCGGGGCTCGTTCCCAGGACCCTGGGATCATGACCTGAGCTGAAGGCAGAGGCTTTAACCACCTGAGCCACCCAGGCACCCTGTGAGTTACAATTTTTTATTAAACTACTTAGTTTTACTTATAAGCAACCACTTATCTTTTACACACTACAGTTTAAGAAAATGAAATTTCATTTTTTCCAAATAATTTGATTTCCAAATATTTTATAATTAAGGCTTTTCTCCAAAGCAAAAAGGGGTTCTCACCCAACTATTCTTAATGACACTACCTTTGCTGTTTGGACATGAAGGGTATATCCTACAGGTATTTCTCCAGTAATCAGCTATAGTGATTTTCTATGCTGTAAGAATTTAAAATTTATGGGCTCCTGGGTGGCTCAATCAGTTAAGCATCTGCCTTCAACTCAGGTCATGATCTCAGGGTCCTGGGATCGAGCCCCACATCTCGCTCCCTGCTCAGCAGGGAACCTGCTTCTTCCTCTCCCTCTGCCTGCCGTTCCCCCTGCTTATGCTCTCTCCGTCAAATAAATAAATAAAATCTAAAAAAAAAAAAAAGAATTGATGACTTAAATAATTTGCAATTTTGCTTTAAATGGTCATATTATGCCAAATTTAAAATGATGAACTGGGGGCACCTATCTGGCTCAGTTGGTGGATTGTGCAACTCTTGATCTTGGGGTTATGAGTTCAAGCCCCAGGTTGGGTGTAAAGAGTACTTAAAAATAAAATTTAAAAAAAAAATGATGAGCTGGTTTTAAAATTTCCTCCCAAAATAATCTTCCAGAAATTCATAAAACAACTAAAATGAGAAGTGTAAAATGATCATGATTGAAGAAAGATAAAGATAAGATAAAGATAAAATAAAGATTTATCCTACAACCATATCTTACGAACCAAAACTCAGAGGCACAGCTTGACAAGTGTAAAGATACTTATGAAAGCTATAGACCAAAACACGTGAAGTTGGAGTACCATGGGAAAGTGGGGCCACATGGTATTTATAGAGGTAAATCAGCACTTGTCTACACAGACTCACAATGCATCTTTCAAGTCACCAGTAAGAATTTACCACCCAGTGCCACCAGCCCAAGAGTCACTTTGCTGCAGTCACCTATGAGATAATCCAAGGAGAGGAGCCCATGTAACACATCCAGGAAACTCATTAGTGGGCACAGCTGATTTGTATCGCCTCGTGTGTTAGTGCACTCATTAATCTGTTAATGAAACTGTGGAAATCAGCAGGGCTCTCTGGGCCTATATGAATGTCAAGCTCCTACAGCATATGTAGGGCCCACACATGCAAACATACAGGCCTTTTATGATAATGGAATTTAGCTTTGTCTCAGGAGTGTTCTCACATCTGGGAAAAGACAAATTATTCAATAACTGGTATGGAGTCAGCTGTCTAAGTGCTTGAATAAAGTTGGATTCCCCACCTGACTCCTCCTTTCATCAAAACAGACTGGAGATGATACAAAAATGTAAAATCTTTGGACATTTGTATTAAAAATGCAGGCTCTTTTCAGGGGGAAAAAACCCACATTAATACACATATGAATGTATGTTTTTATATACATAGCTAATATGTGTGTGCTTAACCCTATTAAAGTACAGCAAAAAAAAATACAGATGAATGTTTTTTCAATATCTGGAATGCAGAAGATCTTCCTAAGAATGACATAAATGCAGAAATCACAAAGGGCAATATGAAAAATCTGACCATGTAAAAACTTCAACCTTCTCCGTGGAAAAAAAAGAAGAGGGGGAAAAGACCAAAGCAAATTGAAAAGAAAGCAGTAAATAGACAAAAATAGCTCTAACATGTAAGACAAAGCCCCAATTTTCTCAATATTGGAAAGCCCTTAAACCAGTTCAAAACCTACAATCTATAAGAAAAATGGGCAAAGGTGACAAAATGGTTCACAGAAATGAAATATGTATGACTGAAAGAGCAGTGAAAAGATACTGAAGCTCACTTATAACTGATACAAAATAAAACAACACCATAGTAATCTCCTCTGCCCTTCAAACTGACATTGACTAGGAAGTTCGCTCATAAAAAATATACCCAGATTTGGGGAGGGTAGGGAGAAATGGGCATTCTCAAACATTGTTGGTGGGACTGTAAATTGGTTCTACCCTTAGAGAGCAACATGGTAATAGCTATTAAAATGTAAAACAGGGGTACTCTTTGTCTCAGTAGTTCCAACTCCTGGGAATTGATCCTACAAATATATTTCTACAATGTGGAAAGATATAAGGCAATTTTGCTTTGACTGCAGCATTTTTTCTAATACTAAAAAACTGCTAACAACTTAAGATTGGTCTATCAGTTGGTCAAATAAATTAAGCCACAGCCATAAAATTAGGCATAATGTAGTCATCTGAAAGACTGAAGTTGATTTGCGCACGTTGATGTTTGAAAGAGGTCCTATAGACACCCTAAGTGGGGGCAGGGGAAATTAGTTGCCGTATAGTGTGTGTTACATCCAGAGAAAACTTCATAAGGAAAAGGAAGAAAGTGTTAAATGGTGAACTGGGGAAATGGGGACTCTTAGTTTTCCTTTCATTTTTACACTGTTTAAACACTTTTTTTTTAAATCATCTATATCTTCTTAATTAAAAAAGAAATCAAACACTAGACATTGGAAAGTATTGTTATTTGCACTCTAATTATAAGGCGAAAGGGCCTAAAAGGGCTAAGATGAAAAAGGTTTAGGGCCATCGGTCTAAGAGGTAAATTCAGCACAAATGGGTCTGCCTCCCCTCTTCCAGCCTAACTCCCCTCAAAAACACTATCCCCAGGAACAGAAACAGGAAAGAAGAGAGTGACTGTAGATCCCCCGCCCCCTTAGGTCAGAGGGCCTAGTCAAGTGTGGGAATCTGAATTTGGGGCCTGACTGGTCCACCACCAATTTATATCCCTTGCCTAAGCAACAGCACAAATAATCCAAAAACAGCAAACGATTTACTTGGCTTTAGGTCACATTAATTTTAAAATTATCATCTGAATATGGACACACAACATTCCATTTTATTCAACAAGGGTGTTCCCACAAGGCACTAAGCTAAGCACTAAGAACAAGAGTGAAATAAAACATGGTACCTGTCAAGTCATTCAAAATCTAGTCAGGAAGGAAAATCCGAACACAGCTCATGGGAAGGTGGGCCCAATGGGTTACCTGCTCTAGCAAAGGTGGGGAGAGATTAACCCCATCTGAGTGGGGTCAGAGACTAAGCCAATAGACGGCACTTCTCAGAAATGAAGAATCTGTAGGATTACCTTCCCCACTCCTTTCCACTTATCAACTCATTTCCTTGATAAATTTGACAACACCGTTTCTCTTGTTGCTTAATTCATCATTATATACAATACCATTTCTTGCAAAAGAAATCAACTTGTGTTACATATACTTTTCAATATTAAACATATTACCATAAAGACATCTTTGGTCAAAGTTTTATTTATCTGGGAGTTGTTCCATCATAGCTATATACCACTGACATAGCTCCAAAATGTCAGCAAATCAGCCTACAAACTACATCTTTCCAAGTATTTCCTCTACATAGACTCCACTTATTAGTTCAGATCTTTGGGTCAGAACACAAGGTCATCCTAGAGCAATCATGAAAAGAGCCAGGCTAGGATTTTAACCTAGGCTAAAGAAACAAAGGACAGTTACTATTTTATCTATGTTTCAGGGTTTTGTTTTTGCCTAGAACTGGTCAAGACACAGACGGGTACAGAGCTGTTACCCTCCTTTCAGTAAAGAAGAAGCAACATCTCTAAGAACTTAAACGTAGAAATTTAAATATTTTTTCTCTTAATGTTAAATATACTTTTCAGTATTAATTATATTACCCTAAATATTTCTTTGATTAAAGCTTTATTTTTTCAAGAGTTGTTCCATAAGCCATGTAAACTTCCAAGTCATATAAACCCATAAGTCATGTAAACAATACTTAACACACTTCTTTTCTGCTACACTTATGAACAATCAGAGTAAGGGACTTCAAGAAAGATTACAACACACAGAACAACTATCAAAAGTGGCTGAGAGTGTATATATGCTCTGGAGTCCACATGAGAAAGTTCACCTCACCACTCAACATGTGAGCAAGCTACTTAGCGGAGATGCCTTTTCCTCAACTAAAATGGAGCTAATAACAACATGAGACTCTTAATCATAGGAAATAAACTGAGGGCTGCTGGAGAGGAGGGAGGCAGGGGAACGGGATAACTGGGTGACAGGCATGACGGAGGGCACTGGATGGAATGAGCACTGGGTGTTCCATACAACTGACATATCACTGAACTCTATCTCTAAAACTAGTAAGACTCTATATGTTAACTAACTTAATTTAAATAAAATAAAACTAAATTAAAAAAAATAAAAACTAGTCCTTCAAAGTACTTCATGGGGATCTTGTGAAGGTTAAATTAAATGAGATAACCATGGAATGTTCTTAGCACAGCACCTGGCAACAGGGACAGATGTTTACTATCAGCCTGTCCATGAAACCCTTGGCGCCACCAGAGACTTATTAAAAAGGGTCTGGGGCGCCTGGGCGGCTCAGTGGGTTAAGCCGCTGCCTTCGGCTCAGGTCATGATCTCAGGGTCTTGGGATCGAGTCCCGCATCGGGCTCTCTGCTCAGCAGGGAGCCTGCTTCCTCCTCTCTCTCTGCCTGCCTCTCTGCCTACTTGTGATCTCTCTCTGTCAAATAAATAATAAATAAAATCTTTAATAAAAAAAAAAAAAGGGTCTGAAAAGCTTGCAACACTAATATGGACTTCAGATACATGTACCATTTTTCAACAGTAAATAGAGTCCAGGGTGGTTAATAAAATACTGATTATTTTAAGAGTTCTACACAAGTGACTTTTAAATACACGGAATGATGGTTGAAAATATTCAAATAATAAAGAAATACAGAAAGGAAAAAGTGTGCTCATTTGGCCAACCATTCCCCATTCTAACCCTCAAGTCCACGCTCCAGGGGAAACCACTGCAAGGCACTGTGGGCGGACGCTCTTCAGATCCTTGTCTCTCAATACAGACAAGAAGCAGGGAGGTGGAGGGATTAGCTATTTTACCAAATGGGCTCATACCATAACATACTATTTGTTTATTCAACAAAATATCGTGGAAATTTTTTCAGGCTAATGCATAAAATCCTAACTCATTCTCTTTAGCTGCTGTTCAGTTGGTTGCTGCTTCAGATAATGGGTAACTTATTAATCCACTATTCTAGGCATTTAGCTTTCCTCTAATTTTCTCCTTAAAAATAATCACACAGGGGCACCTAGGTGGCTCAGTGAGTTAAGCCTCTGCCTTCGGCTTGGGTCATGATTCCAGGGTCCTGGGATGGAGCCCTGCATCAGGCTCTCTGCTCAGCAGGGAGCCTGCTTCCTCCTCTCTCTCTGCCTGCCTCTCTGCCTACTTGTGATTTCTGTCTGTCAAATACAAAAATAAAATCTTTTTAAAAATTTTTTTAAAAAATTGCACAAGGATAGTTTGTTTGAAGGGTATTCAACACAGGGGCAAGTATTTCTGCTGAACAGCTTCCTAGATGTGAAGCTGCTGAAACCAAGGTTTTGCTCATTTTATATTTCGGTAGTAAGTACCGAAAGAGAGGACACTATACTCACTGTCATTAGCCATCTGCTAAAAACCAAGAACAACAAGTATGCCATAATATGGAGAAATCATACATCTTCTCACGGAGAAGTGGCCCTCACCTTCAAAAGAAAAGATGGGAACCACAGCTAAAAATCCTACCGTATCCCTCTCTACACCAGAGCCCCTTTCCATAAACTAAACTCTCATCTAACACCCCAGAATCTAACACCCCCTGCAATGACCTGGCTCATGTCAAAACTAGTTTTCTAATCCACCCTGCCCTTCCCAATCCTCCAAGCCAACTGTGGGGCGGGGATGGGTAGTAAGGTAGAGGGATTCAAGATCTGAAGGGCTCCTGTCATCATTTACCAGCCAGGCCAAGCCCCACTGAAACAGAATCATTCCAAGCAATGCTCACCTAAAAGCTCTATTCTGTTGCTGTTTTAAAGCAGCAATGGATTACAATCTTAATCAAGAATCACTGGCCTACAGGTAGTTTACACGTTTCATTTTATCCCACAATATTATTACAGTGAGGAGCAAGAGCAGATAAAGGTCATGTTGGTAATTAAAGCTATATTATAGAAATATGCACACCCAAGATATGATTAAATAAGAAAATATTACTCAGTTCAGTATCATCATTAAACTTGCATTAATTTATAAATATTTAAATGTACCATATGATGATCATAAATAATCGGTTTTTGTCAGTTTCTAAAGTCATGCAACCCATAAACCCTTTGAAAAATTACTGCAGAAAGAAACAGTCAAGAAAGTATACGAGCCAGACTTACATTCAAATGCTGTGGTTGTTGCTTCAGGCAGAACCTGGCCTATCACATCCTAAACAAAGAAAGAATAAAGAAACACAATTAGCCATCTTCTTTATTGCTAACATGTGGCAAATCCTAGAGGAAATATGAGAACCTGAAAAAGATTTTTGAAATGTTGGCATAAACAATAAAAACATTAGTTCACAATCACACTTAGCCCAGCAATATAAGCCCAGAGTTTACATCTCTATTTAAGGGTGGGTTGGGGGGAGGCAGTTCTTTACCAAATCTACTCTGTATTAATATCATAATCTTTCACGCTTGATTCTACAGCGTATACACACTATTTGTGCATTTAAAACTGTGCACACACAGTTTGTTCTTGGAAAGCTGTGGAATATACTACCAATAGAAAGGTGTTTAGGAGTCAGACTAGCCTGGGTTTGAATCTCAGCTCTGTACTCAACTAGCTGTGTGACTGCTAACAAATAACTTAACCTCTCTGAGTCTCTATTTGATTATCTTCCAATATGGGTCTAGTAATACTCACAGGGGTAATGCAAGAATTAACTTAAATAATAAACATGTTAAAGTAGCGCACTGAAGACAACAAATGTAGTTTCTGATATGTAACTAGCAACCTCTCGCCTCGTATTCATTGTGCAAAGAATTAAGAAAAATAAGTTTCCGTGATGTATTATTCCAATGATGATATTAACCTATAACGCCACATGTGATACAAACAATTTTTATCAACCTATACTCTTACGCACTGGAAAACATACATTTAATGACACCGGAATAGAGTGAATCTAGTCTACAAAAATATTTTGTCTAAGGTACATAATCTGATGTCAATGTTTAAATGAACGCATAAAGCTGCAATCTTGAAAATCAGTCTACAGAGACAGCTTAGTTAAAGAGGCATGGAACATCTTCAAGAAATAGCCAGTTCTGGGAAAAGTGACCCTCCATTACGTCCAGCCTAACCCCAATGGTCAGCAAACCTCACCGCTCTTGGGGAGCCCTGCCACAACGTCCCTCCTGGGCTCTGCCAGGAACTGGCACCAGGCAGCTGGCTGACAAAACCGCCTGCAGTAGTTCTCAGCAGGGAGCCCACAGCCCTTCCAAGCGGGGCACTGAGCAGAGTGGCGGCTGCAACTTCCTTCTAAAGGCAGTTCTTCAGAAGCTTTTGCTGCAGTGGAAATTTGCATAATAGCCTCGCCTCTACGGTGCCTTTTTTTTCCCTGAAAAATAAATCTGTGCATATAAAATTGATCAAAGAGAACTATCTGAGGCAGTCCTCGCTCATTAGAGCAAAAGGAGATGAATTTTTTTTCCTTCTGCCTCTAGTCTTAGCCAATGAAACATCAACGCTGAGGAAGTATTTCTAAAAAATATTAGTGTTAAAGAGAGTCTGCACACTTATAGGTAGAAAGTATTTATTGATGAGTAAATGGAAACTGTAGAGCAAGTATGGGATAAAGATTACAGGCAGCTAGCATAAAGCTTGAGTATGTGGACCAGAGCCAAAGTGGCTGGACCGTGGCTCTGCCATTCACTAACAGACTGACTGAGTCTCTCTGTGCCTCCCTTTTCTTCTGTGTAAACTGAGATTGTAATTGTACATACCTCACGGACTAAATGAGTTCATATCTATAAATGCTTAGAAGAGTGTCTAGCACAGGGGAAGTGCTACATGAGTGTCTGTTAAATATAACAAGTCACTATTACTGGAACGTTACAAAACCTACCTCACAACGAAACCCTAAATTTCAGCACCCAAGGACTGGTGGACGGTCACTCATTCACTTACATCCTCCTTCCACAGCATTTACTGAGGGCCTTTGCTAGCTGGTAGTGTCGTTAAACACAAGCTGGGGGACTCCACCCCTTATGCTCCAAGTTGAGGTTACCTCTGGTTACTTCAAGGGAACTCTGATCATCTCAATCTGGAGACGTGAATGCAATAGTAACAGCAGACTAATTCAGGATACTTTCTACTTATGAATAGCAGAGCCCATCGAACAGCAAATTTCTAATAACTAGCTGAAAACCTCGCCTGGCAGCAATGGTGTCCTTTACCCATCAACATAAATAAGGAGCCCCACAGCTTTTACACCTAATGTGGGGAAAAGGAGAAAGAAAAAGCAAATTTGCTTGAGAGAATCATGAGAATCATGTGAACACAACCAACCACCTTGTTTTATTAAAGCAAATAAAGTGGGGCTTATGATGCCAAAGGGCTAAAAAGCTTCAAAATTAGGTAATACCTACTGGTCATTTCTAAGCAGGACTCATTTCAAAATTTTATGTATATTTTCCAGTTACATTTTAAGTTACTTATCCCCCCCCCCAAAAAAAACCCATCTTAAGTCTCAACATAACATTTACCTAAAGAAATTTTCAAAACTTAAGTTTAAATATCTTAATGTTGATCATTTTTCTTTTTTTTTTTTAAGATTTTATTTATTTATTTAACAGAGAGAGATCATAAGCAGGCAGAGAGAGAGGAGTAAGCAGGCTCCCTGCCCAGCAGAGAACCCAATGTGGGACACGATCCCAGGACCCTGAGATCATGACCTGAGCCAAAGGCAGAGGCTTAACCCCCTGAGCCACCCAGGCGTCCCTATGGTGATCATTTCTTTTTCTTTTTCTTTTTTTTTTTTTAAGATTTTCCATTTATTTATTTGACAGAGAGAAATCACAAGTAGGCAGAGAGGCAGGCAGAGAGAGAGAGGGAAGCAGGCTCCCTGCTGAGCAGAGAGTCCGATGCGGGACTCGATCCCAGGACCCTGAGATCATGACCTGAGCCAAAGGCAGAGGCTTAACCCACTGAGCCACCCAGGCGCCCCTGGTGATCATTTCTTGATCCTTTTCTTCTCTGTGCTTTTAATAAATCCATCAACTATGTGATGGATCAAAAATATAATTAAGCATCTACAACATGCCTGGACTAAAAAGATCACACAAACTGTAGGCTACAGAAGAGTAAGATTCAGGAAGATGCTGGTGTGGTCACAGAGATAAAGACAAACCTAAAAGAGTAACAAAACAGGGCACTCACAGTATGATAAGAGCCAAACAAAAGACATAAATAGTCAAATATTTGCTAACTCAGGAGGCAGGAAAAAAATCAAAGGTTCAATTTAGAGAAAAATTTCACAGATGAGGGGAAATCTGAACTGGGACTTAGGAGACAGGGTTCAAACAGCAAGAGGATTTAGAAAATCATTCTCTCCTCCCACTGCCTAGTTGTGATCTCCTGCACAATCTTACCAAAACTGGGGGCTGTCTCTACAAGAAACAGAACACAGAAAGCTGAAAAACAGATCACCAAATGTCTCTGCCCTTGGAGACCAATAGGCCTACTTCACACTGCAGCCAGCCCCTAATTATTCAGATGCAGGACAAAGCCCCAGAGAAGTGGCATGACTTCTCAAAGGTCTCCCAGCTGCTTGATGGAGCTGTGACAAGAGCCCTCAACCACAACCCCACGTCCAAAACATGCTCAGGTACAAATGACTCGGGGACCACGGGCTGCTTCTGGCTTCTGCAGCTGGTGCAGCCCAAAACAAGCTGTGTGGCTTTAGTATTTTCCCCCTCTGGGGTTCATGCTCCTTCATTTGAAAACTGGAGTAAAGCGTTACATTAGATAAAGGGGATGCTTCCAGATTTCACTGGGCTTTAAATTTTAAGGGTCTAAGCCAAAGATGCTGAGATATCTGTTGGTTTTTTGCCCATTTCTTGAGGAAGAGATAAGATGACCCTAGAGAAGAGATCACAGGTGTCCACCAGGATCTGGGCATGCAGTTCACAGAGCCTCTCTCAGGAGCACAAGAGAGAGCACAGCACACATTGCTAAGAGCCCTTCATCAAGCCTTCCTGAGAAAGCATGCTCCTCCTGGGCTTACCTGCACACACGCACGCATGAATGCACATGACACTCTGAGCTCTAGATGGTGGGACTGTTTGTGCAAAGTTTATTTTAAGGTCTGTCAGCCTGGAGCCAAGGAATCATTGAGAGATGCTTGAGAAGCAAAAGACTCAGGCCCTGTCCCTTATATATATATATTTTTAAAGATTTTATTAATTTATTTGACAGACAGAGATCACAAGTAGGCAGAGAGGCACACAGAGAGAGGGGGGAAGCAGACACCCTGCTGAGCAGAGAGCCCGATGCGGGACTCAATCCCAGGGCCCCGAGATCATGACCGGAGCCGAAGGCAGTGGCTCAACCCACTGAGCCACCCAGCCTGTCCCTTATATTTTAACAACAATACTTATAAAAGCACTTACTAAATTCCATATTGTTCTAAGTGCTTTATGTATATCAACTCCAGTAGTCCTTCTACTCTGTCAGATGGCCACTATTTTTATCCTTTGCCCTCCACTTTTTTTTTTTTTTTTTTTTTTAAACACATGAAGAACTGAGACACTTGCCCCAGGTGAGTCTGGTAAGGCTTGCAATTTAAACCCAGGGAATTTGGCCCAGAGTTTGGGTTTTTAAACATTGCACCATTCTATTTTTTTTAAGGTTATTTATTTATTTGATAGACAGAGATTACAAGTAGGCAGAGAGGCAGGCAGAAAGAAAGGGGGAAGCAGGATCCCCGCAGAGCAGAGAGCCCAGTGAGGCGCTCGATCCCAGGACTCCAGGATCATGACCTGAGCCGAAGGCAGAGACTTTAACCCACTGAGCCACCCAGGTGCCCCGCACCATTCTATTTTAAATAATACCTTCTGTTATTTCAAAAGAGGAAAGTGAAAGAAAGCTCACATCTTTCTAATCACAGGCACGATCTCACTTAATCTTTCCAAGTCTTGAGGATAGCAATCGTCCCTATTTTACAAGTAAGGAAACTGAGGCTAAAAGAGACAGTGACTTGGCTAGTTAGTGGGACTACATGTTTCTAGATTCAAACCCTAGTAGACTGGCCCACAAAACCATAACTGCACACATCTCCTTTGACACTCCCTTTGAAATATTTGAACAAATATTTTGGGATGCTAAAAAGCTCCAGAAACAGAGAGGAGACAGAAACATCCATCTCCTCCAGAAGTTTACCATTTTAGTGGAAGAGATAGACAAAACTGTGACAAAACCCGTGACCTTTGCTGGAACGAAGCTGTGCGAACACAGAGGATGGACACATAGCCAAGATTAAGGTAGAGGAAAAGTGAAGCTGGGCTCTGAACGACAGGTAGGAGTTGGCCAGCTGAAGAAAGGGGTGGAGTGCAGACAGCCTGGGCGAACTCAAGGTTAGATCTGTGTTCCTGGAGCACGTGATGCTCCCAGGGGTGTAGTGGAGATGGAGCTGGTCCAGGTAGGCCTAGAGGGCCTAGAGGACCATGCTAAAAAGTTTGGGCCTTGTCATAAGGGAGGAAATCTATAAACATGTGAGTGTGTGAATTCCAGAAGCAAAGAGAAGGCCAACATTTGGTGTACAAGACTGGAAGTTGCTGGCTCATACCAGCTTTGGGACTCCTGGCCCAGACACCTGAAAATCTGTGATGTTCTGGGTGGTCAGGAAATCCAGAATTCAAAATGTAGGGATAGGAATCAAATTTTGATTGAGTCACCAATGACTATGAAAAAAAAAAAAATCACATCAGAGATCTCCCTCCTCCCAGGAACCTCTGCTCCACCCCATCTTACCTTGCAGGTAAGCTGCACCATAGATCTGGTACCTGCCACATGTTTCTGGGTTAGGTTTGGCTTTTCATGCCTCAATTACTCAATATATAAAATGGGCACAGTGCACTCTGGCTATCTCAAATGTGTGCTAAAAGATGAGAAATGGCAGTGCAGCATGTGGAAAAAAATTACTAAGTAAGGAAATCTGAGTTGTGGTACTGACTCTCCCACTCACAAACAACACAGGAAAAGCCATTCTGCCTAACTACTCCCTAGTAACTATCTCAAAAAAGGTAAGAGGTTTCAAAAGGCTACTGCCAAGGTTACACTCTGTTCTCACAACCCATGACTTCCTTTGCAATCCATTCAAATATCGTGTAAGAGTAATGATACTGCATTGATTCCAAGACACACCCTTTCCCCCAATGTTAGCATCTCTGAAACTGGGCAAATACTCTCTTACGTGTAGCGGGTCAGTTTAACGGGCAGTATTTTTTTTCTGAGTGATACCTAAAATAGTATCTTAAAACCAATGACACCTTAGGTTTGCTGAAACATGGTAAATTCAAGCTGCCTAGTTTCCCTTTCCCCAGTAGTCACCAAGTTCAGGGAACTCAGTAGAAAGGCATGGCTGGAATCTGGCCAGGGACATTCCGAGAAACACTTGGGGAAAAAACTTCCAGACTCAGCTTTCTGCATCCACTTGGTTGCTTCTGTGTGTATGTCCCAGTCCAGGCTGTTGAGCTCCTTGAGGGCAGGGGTTCAATCTGATTCATCTCTATTTCCCCAGGGCCCAGCACAATTGCCAGATTTCAGTCCATGCAATTAATCAATGCCTGTCACTGAAGCAATAAAACTGCCCTCACAGGAGGCCAGCAATGCCCACCTGAATTCACTAGCTCGGGCCACCAGACTCAGATTCAGTGGTTAGGGCGCTATCTACCCCCACAAATCCCTGCGCCCTCCTCAATGAGATTTGAAGACTGAGATTACCACTCACCAGCACATCCCTGAAGAGTAACTGCGGCCCGGAGTGCACTGTCCAGTCCACCGCGCCACTATTTGGAATCTTGATACGAATCACCAGCACCTGGTTCTCCATGGCATGGAAGGGGCCAAGGGCCAGCCACAGCATTACAGGTTACAGGGGCTCACATCCTGGGGCAGGAGGTACCCACTGGATCCAGATTAAGCAAGAGCTCCAAGAGGTGACAAGGGGAGCGAGGGAAAGAACACAGAGGGTCGTGGGCGGGGGAGTAGAGAGAAGGAGTGATCTGGAAGGAGCCTGCAGGGACCGAGCCAGACCCAGGCTGTCTGGGGTCGGGGGCTGCCTCCCTATGAGCGTGGACGGGGCAGGAGGCAGGGGCCCTTAGAACCTAGCGGAGATCAGAAGGTTCTGGATTGGAAAACTGGGCGAAACGGGATCGTGAAGCTCTCTGCCCTCTGTGTGGGTGTGAGGGCACGACCCCGTTTTAGGGAGGCAGAGCGGCAGGTGTCCACTCCTCCTTAGTGGAGAGTGGAGGGTCCCCGACTGGAAGGGACTCCGTCGGGGGCTGCTTGGAAGGAACCCCCAGGGCCCCCAGAGCACGCGAGAGCTGAGGGAGGGCCTTCCGCCAGAGGACGGGAGAGCGAGTCCTGTTCCCCACCCCGAGTCAGAGGGCGCCGTGCGCACGGGCTCAACCCGGGCCGCCGCAGGCCGAACGTTCCTGCTGCGGCGGTAGCGGTGGCGGCAGGAGGAGGAGGAGGAGCAGGAAGGCGCGGCGAGGGCACTGTTACTCCGGAACCAAAACGCGCGGCACCGGAACCCGGGAACGGGCGAGAGGGACCCGCCTCCCGCGGCGCCATGTTGGAAGAGGGCAGCTCCCGGCCAGCCCCGCCCCCACGACCCGGCGGGCTGGACGGAGGAGTGAGTGCGCGCAAAGTGCAGGGAGGAGGATGAGGGTCCTCAGGGCTTCCCCACGCGGAGACTTCTGTCGCCTTGTGTCCGGCCCCGGCGATCGAGTGAAGCTCCTTGCCTTTTCCGACCCTCGTTAATGGCACCAAATCAGCAAGAACTCAAAAAGTGGTTCTCTCTTTCTCTTCCTTCTTCCACGCCGCAGATGCAGAAGGTCATTTTCCTCTCACATTAGCAAAGAGTGTATGAATTCCTTTCTTTTAAACCCCACAATTACCCTGAAATAGCAAACAGCTCTCTGTACAAAAGCAACAGTTAAAAAAAAAAAAAAATCCGCCAAGAATTAAACTGTCAGGGATCAGCTGCAGGAGTGGCATCATGTCCTCTTAATAAGTCGTTGCTGAAAATAGTCTCGTCCATGTATTTTCAACTCGGTGGCAATGTTTAAGCAATCGGTGATATCTCAGGCAGTAGCAATAACCCTGGGTTGTTTTTAAATGCCTGTTCTCAGATTTTAAAGTGCACAATTGTGGTGATCTATGGTGCCTAAATAAAAGTTTGTTTACAAATTGCAACCTGTAGGTTGGTCCGTAATCGGCTAATGACGGTGCACATGCCGCTTTACTTTGGGTGCTGAATTGTATAAATTCAGTGGAAGAGGAGTGACATTTTCCCCCTAACGCTCAGATAGTTTATTCACTCGAGAGGACAAATAACTTAAATGTTGATTAATTTCAGTATAATACCAAAAATGTTGTGCGTATTTTTCTCTGCCTTTCTTTTATATTTAACTTGAAAGTACGTGTAGGAGATACATTCTCTCTTTTTAGTTATTGTAGATTAATAACTTAGGTAGAAATTCACTTAATCAGATGCTCCAGATATTCTGATATTCTGTAATTGCCCTTAGTCCCCTGAAAAGTAAACAGTGTGCAGAAGGCCCCTTGTACCTTTCATTGAAAGTTCATTTCCTGTTCTTTGAGAAAATAGACCATGAAACTAGAGATTTTCTATGAACCTATCATTTGTTAAACGGCTTTTTAATTCATAGTACTATGGGGGAAAACCAACTCAATTTGTACTTTGAATTTTTCTGGATAGGTATATACCCAGAAGTGTCAATGCTGGTCCTATAGTAATTCCCTTTTTAATGTTTTAAGGAACCACCATACTGTTTTCCACAATGACTGCACCATTTTACACTCCCACCAGCAGTGCACGAAGGTCCCAATACCTCCACATCTTCACCAACACTTGTTATTTTCTGTATTTTTGATGTTAGCTGTCCTTTTGGATGTTAGGTGGTATCTCCCTGGAGTTTCAATGTGCATTTCCCTAGTCATTAGAGATGCTGAGCATCTTCTCATATGCCTGTTGGCCACTTATATATCTTCTTTGGGGAACTATCTATTTAATTCATTTGCCCATTTTTTAAAAAAGATTTTTTAATTATTTATTTGACAGACAGTGATCACAAGTAGACAGAGAGGCAGGCAGAGAGAGAGGAGGAAGCAGGCTCCCTGCTGAGCAGAGAACCCGATTCGGGGCTCAATCCCAGAATCCTGAGATCATGACGTGAGCCAAAGGCAGAGGCTTAACCCACGGAGCCACCCAGGTGCCCCTCTTTGCCCATTAAAAAAAAAAAAAATTATTTATTTGTTTGAGAGAGAAAGATCATGAGTAGGAGGGACAGAGGGAAAGGGAGAGAGAATTTCAAGCAGAGTCTATGCTGAGTACTGAGCACAGAACCCAGCACAGGGCTCTGTCAAACAGCCCTGAGATCATGACCCCAGCCAAAACCAAGAGTTGGACACTTAACTACACCACCTGGGGTTCCCTCTTTGCCCAGTTTTAAAGCAGGTTATTTATGGTTGTTTTTGTAAAGTGATTTTTTTAAATGATGGTAATACATTTTGCTATTGTAAATCACAGAGGTTTTCTTTCATCTTTTACATTGCTCTCAATCTTGAATTCTTAACCTGACCGCTTCCTACCACTTCACAGCTGCTACCCCAGTCCAAACGTGCATCGCACATATCTGCTAACCTTTTGTTTCCACCTTTGCCACTACTCTATTCTCAATCCAGTTGCCCAGGTTAGATCAAGTCACTCCTTTGGTTAAAATTCTCTAGATGGCTTCCTAACTTGTGCAGGGTAAAAACTGAAGTCCCTACACATTCTGCTCCCTTTCTGGACCCTCAAACCTCATCTCCTACCACTCCCCTCATTCATACCAGTCTCCTCACCATTCCTTGAACACATCAGGCATTCCACCTCAGGGCCTTTGTATTTGCCATTCCCCCTGCGTGGATTGCTCTTAGCCCTGGTATCCAGGTGGCTCACTGCCTCACATTCTGCACATCTTTTTTGATCTTGGTGTTGTTTTATTACCAAGAACAGCTTTTTAAAAAAAATTTTTAGCTGACTCTGTGCTTGTGCCTTCAACACTTTCACAATGATTTTCTGCTCCTTGGTAAGGAAAGCAAGCTTGACCCTTTCTCGAACACTCTTAGCAGACATGGAAGCACCATAGACCCTGCTGACATGTTTTTCTCTTTTAGACAAGGAGAACTTTAGGTGTCACAATACGAAATCCTCAAAGTCAGCTTGGGCATATGCTACATAGATTTTGGTGCTTTCCCAACCTTGTTGTAAATGATTCTATTACCAGGGGTTCAGGACAGCCTACTTTTGTAGGAGGCTGTATTGTAGGACAGCCTGTGACAGTATGTCAAACACTGGACCATTCTGAATGCCTATAGACACCCTCCCCAGAAGAGCGCAGTCTGTAGGTCTCGACCTAAATGTCCCCTTCTAGCTGCAGCCTTCCTTTAGCACATACTGTGGAGATTACAAACCAGCCCCAAACCCACTCCACCCATAGATACAAGATCCTAGCACTGATCACTATCTAACATATCACGGGTTTCACTCATTTGTCTGTTTCTCCATAAATTATAAGGTAATGAGGGAGGGGAACTGTGTGTGTCTATATTCGCTGCCATGTCCCTAGCACTTAAAATAGTAGCTGGTACATAGTAGGCACTTTAATGACATCTGTTGAGTGAATGAAAGTATTTTGAAGGCAAGGTGAATTGCATAATAGGAATGCACCTTCCGTGTGCATTTCTTTGCTGTCTTAAACCTCACTTACTCCTTTGTTTTGCCACCATGACCATCATTACGGACTTCGAATGAACCACACATTTTATAGCAAATATTGATCCCCTCCTCTGCTTGAGAATTCCACTTATCTCCTTCAGGGCCTACTGTGGGCCAATTTGGGTTTAAAAGAATATGACATGGAGCGCCTTGGTGGCTCAGTCGGTTAAGCGTCCCACTCCTACTTTCAGCTCAGATCATCTCAGAGGCATGAGATCAAGCCCCATCCTGGGCTCAGTGCTGAGGGTGGAGGCTGCTGAAGATTCTCTCTCTCCCATTCCCCTCATGTGCACATGCACACGCTCTCGCTCTAAAAAATAAAAATAAATAAATAATAGAATATGATGAGAACAGAGGATGAAAACAGGAACTCTCCAGGGGAGAAACCTAGCAGAGACCATTCTAACCAAGTGATCAAGCTTAACATCCCAAGTAATAAGTCATGTTGGTATCATGTGCTCTCTAATAAGAGGCAGTCAGAAGGGCAATTGACCTCCATGGTCTTCCCCCAAAACTCAGACCCAACCTAATCATGAGAAACACATCAGACAAACCCAAATTGAGGGACATTCTATAAAGTACCTGACAAGCCCTTAAAACTGTCAAGTTTGGGGCACCTGGGTGGCTTAGTCAGTTGGGTGTCTGCCTTTGGCTCAGGTCATAATTCCTGAGACCCAGTATCGAGCCCCATGTCAGCCTCCCTAGTTGGTGGGGAGTCTCTTCTCCCTGTGACCCTCCCCCACCTCGTGCTCTCTCACTCTCTCTTTCTCTCAAATAAATAAATAAAATCCTTTTTAAAAAAACAACTCTCATGGCACCTGGGTGGCTCAGTGGGTTAAGCCTCTGCCTTCGGCTTAGGTTTTGATCTCAGGGTCCTGGGATCGAGCTCCACATCGGGCTCTCCGCTCTGCAGGGAGCCTGCTTCCCCCTCTCTCTGCCTGCCTCTGCCTACTTGTGATCTCTCTCTGTCAAATAAATAAATAAATACATAAACAAAAAAATAAATAAAATCTTAAAGAAAAACTATCAAAGTCATGAAACACACACACAAAAAAGTCACTGTCACAAACCTGAGAAAACTAAGAAGCCATGATGACTGGATTCCTCAGTGGAATCCAGAAACAGGAAAAGAACAATAATGAAAAACTAGTGTACTGTGCACTTCAGTTAGTAATAATACACAATGTTGACTTCTTTGACTTCTTAGTTTTAACAACTAAGTTTTATGTAAGGGGCTAACATTAGGGAAATCTACGTGAGGACATATAGGAACTCTGTAATACCTTTGCAATTTTTTTATAAATCTGAAATTATTTCACAGGTGCCTGGGTGGCTCAGTCAGTTAAGTGTCTGCCTTTGGCTTAGGTCGTGATCTCTGGGTCCTGGGATCAAGTCCTGCATTGGGCTCCCTGCTCAGAAGTTTTTAAACAGAAGAATGTAAAAAGGCATGAACAAAAATGAGCACAGATAAACCCCTAAAAGTGTGACAGGAAAGTCTACTCTATCCTGTTTCGGCAGGAAGAGAAAATAACAGTGGGAACAATTCCAGCACTCATGCAGGAGTGGAAATGACAGTTCAACAGATGTTTGTGGAGCACCACTATGTGCCAGGTACTATAGATTGTAGATACTCTAAATGAATTAATTTATTAACTTAAAATGTCATTAGTTGGAATTTCTACATAATACATTTTCCTTTACTTTTAAAAAAAGATCTTATTTATTTATTTGACAAAGAGAGAACATAAGCAGGGGCGGCAACAGAGGGAGAAGCAGACTCCCTGCTGAGCAGAGAGCCCGATGCAGAGCTGGATCCCAGGACTCTGAGATCATGACCTGAGCCAAAGGCAGATGCTTAACTGACTGAGCCACCCAGGCGCCCCTCCATATTCCTTTAGATAGAGTAGGCTAGTGTTCCTACAAATCATTTAAGCCGCATTACTTCTCTCTTTTTATTGTTTAAACATATCTATATTATTTTCTTTATATTGACAAACAAAATATATCTCACATTTTGTTTTTTAGTATACATAGAACAGTGTATGTTAATTCATTACATGTGAGGTATTTTAAAACTTGTTGCTTTTCCTGCAAATAATTCATATGATCTCCAGGTATGTATCCTTTTTTTGAAGCTCTTAAAGATGAAGACATGTTTTCTTTTTAGTCTTGAATATCACACATTCATTCCACAGAGTCTTCATTATATGATAAATACAGCAAATAAAAGATTAGTAAGATGTAGTTCTCATCCAGCTGTGTACAGAAACTGTTTTTTGGGGTTTTTTTTCATTATGGCTTGAATGGACCCCGTACGTAGATTCAGAACTATTAGGCTTTTTTGACAAGTAAAATTACTAAAATTTGCCTTCAGTGTGGTCAATGCAAAAGTGTATGGAAGATAAATGGATGACTGGTGATTTTTAAATGTAATCTAAAATTAGGTGACACTACTTAGATTTTTATTCCAACTTTAAAATTCTTGGTTCCTTCATTTTAGGTATTTGGAGATTTGAAAGCGTAAGAAACTACAATTTTGGCTTCATCTCACAGCAAGGAACTTAATATCATGCGTAAAGAAAGCTTATGAGATAATCTCCTATCTTTATGGATTTTCACTCACTTCTTAAACACATTCATTTTTTAAAGTAGAAATATCCACTTTTATTAAATGGAGTTAAACTTTAAAATTTTTTAAATCTATTTATTGGAATATTGATTTTCATTTTGTATTTTTTTATTCTTCCTTTAGGGTTTGGGTAGACAACTTTTTTAGGTCTGATTTTAAATTACGCACTTGTATGAAAATAGAGTAAAATGAATCACTTTGTGGTTAATAAATTCAATGTGCTGTTTACAGACAGATTGTTATAAAATTACTGATATATTCTAGCAGAAGCAGTAAAGGTTATGTCAAGCAACTACTAAAAAAATCATACTACGTAGTGTTAATGATGTTACCTTAACATTCCAGCTTCAGGGGCTGCATAATTGTTTCTGCCAACCCATAAATTTTTGAGTAACAACAAAATTATTGTGATTTTTCTTACTAAATAATTCATACATTACAAAGCATGTATGTAACAAGGTCCATGAATCACTAAAGCATATAATGATCATATATCTAATGACATATCTCTTTTCATAAGATGAATTCAAATAGATTTATGTATTTAGGTTAACTAAAAAATACTGAGTTTATAAGGTTCATAATTCTATCATCAACAACAATACAAAAACTTCAAATCCTCCCTAAGAAGTACAGCTTCCATGATTTGCTTTTAAAATCTGGAAGCTTTTGTTTATCAAAATGCTTGTGTTTAAGCTACTTTTCATGAAGTTTTATTGCTTTTAAATTGATACTATAAATATCACTGAAGATAAATTAATAATATAATGGAGTAGTACAATGTTCATAAACTGTATTTAAAATGATATAAGTGCAACTAAAATAGCTATAAGCAATACTATATAACACCTCATACTCGTAGTAGCTAATATTCTTCACCCAGCAACTAGGATCTAAAACAGGATATTTTCATTTACTAACATTTTAATGCTTTTCTTTGGTCTTATCTTAAATAATCTCAAACCAAGTACATCTTTTTAAAACAACACATCTCTTTATGCATGTGTGTGTGCATTTTTATGTTGAAGAATAATTGACCTACAACATTGTATTAGTTTTGGAATACAAGTATATAATAAAGATATAAAAGTATATCCTTAATGCTACTAAAAATGATCCCAAATGAGATTTCATCTGCTTAATTAAAAGTAGGCTTCATAATTAAAATTTTTTAAATTCTTAGACTGCAATGTATAAAATGATATTAACATGTTTTACCTCTTTTAACCTGTAATTTTTCTAAATTCCGTTACTTTCTATAGAAATCAGACAATCAGTTGTATTTCATTACAGTAACATTAAATCCTTTACTAAATTTCAAAAATTGTTTTTATTTGTAGTAAAATACATATCATACATAATTTACACTGTTAATCATTTTTTTAAAAAAGATTTTATTTATTCGAGAGAGAGAGAGAGGGAGCGCATGCTTGGGGAGAAGCAGTGAGGGAGAGAGAGGGTAGGGGAGAGAATCTCAAGCAGACCCAGTGCTGAAGAGAGCCGGCCACAGGACTGGATCCCATGACTGGAGATCAAGACCTGAGCCTAAACCAAGACCTACACTTGACCGGCTGAACCACCCAGGCACTGCACCATATTAAACTTTTTTAAGTGTACAGTTCAGTGGTATCAGATACAGTCAGGTTATCATTCACATCATTGTGCAACCATTGGTACCAACGGTCTCCAGACCTGTGTTCATCTTGCAAAATTGAAACCATACCACACTAAATACTAACTGCCCATTTCCCCCCTCCCTGTGACTAATTTTTTAACAGTTTCATCCAGAGGTAATTTACATGCCACATAGTCCTCCTTTTAGAATATACCATTCAGTGGTTTGAGTTCTCAGGGTTATGCAACCATCACCACAACCCAATTTAGAACAGTTTCATCACCCCAAAAAGAAATCCCATACCCATGACCAGTCGCTGCCCATTTTCTCCCAACCTCCCCATCCCTAAACAATCACTAATTCACTTTGGCTCTGTAGATTTGCCTGTTCTGGACATTTTGTATAAATGAAACCAGGTCATACTTCTGGCTTTTTTCACTTAACATGATGTTTTCAAGCTTTGTCAATGCTGTCGTGTTTACGGGCCTATCATTCCTTTTTTTGACTAATATTCCATTGTGTGAATTTGCCACATTTTATTGATTCATTCATCAATTAGTGGCTATCAGTTTTGAGGTAGAATGAAAAATGTTGCTATGAACATTTTTGTACAAGTTTTTGTGTGGCCATATGTTTTCAATTCCCTACAGTATATACCTAGGAATAGAATTGCTGGGTCATATGGTCAGTTAATGCTCAATATTTTGAAGAACAAACTTTCCCAAAGTTGTTGTATCATTTTACACTCCCACTGATAACATATAAGGGTTCCAATTTCTCCACATCCTTGGCAATATTTGGTATCATCTGTCTCTGTGATTATAGCTGTCCTAGGAGGTACAAAGTAGTCTCTCCTTGTGATTTTTATTTGCGTTTCCCTAACAATTAATGTTGAACATCTTTTCATGTGCTTCGCAGCAAAAATTTGTATTACTTATTTGGAGAAATACCTGTTAAAATATATTTTTCAGTTATGTTTTTGAGTTATAAATGTTCTTTATTATTCTAGCTACAAGTCCCCTATCAGATAAATGATTTGCAAATATTTTCCTCTTATGCCATCAGCTGGTTTTTCATTTTCTTGATAGTATCCTTGGAAGCACAAAAGTTTTTAATTTTGATGAAGTCCAAGTTATTTTTTTCATTTTTCATTTCCTTTACTAACTTATCCTTTCCCCAAATAGGAGAATTATA
Source organism: Mustela nivalis (assembly GCF_964662115.1). NCBI lineage: Eukaryota > Metazoa > Chordata > Mammalia > Carnivora > Mustelidae > Mustela > Mustela nivalis. The sequence continues at coordinate 99,584,364 of NC_139025.1, forward strand.
GCAGGCTCTACACAAAATCAATTTCTTTACTAGAAAACTAAGTGAACTTTCAGAAACACACTAAAAACAATCTGAATTTATTTTATCCCAGTTGTATTAAATATATTCTCAATTAGCAGAACAGAACTCTGAGAAGTAGTTGGATGGCCAAATTTGTGTCAGTGGGAACTATTTTAGCCACATTTTCATTTAAAGAAAAAAATTTTTCTCAACAACTCTTCTCTAATTTATATTACAAAAATACTCTGTGGACCATGGTCACTACTAATAACACTTCTTACTGTTGGGAAAACTCTTGTGAAACATTTGTCAAGCATATAAAATAGTATAAAAGTGAAATATAGTAATTAAGATTTGTGTTCTATCGATCGTGTAGCTAAAGTAATTTTTCATTACTAACATAAGATTTAATAAGTATAAGTAGTTAAAGATTCTGACTTGGCACTAGTCATTAGCATGTAATTGAACTAGTAAAAAAATCAGTTAAAGCTGTGTTGATTACCACCTTATCTTTGAAAGGCAATTAAAGACCTCAATCATTGCAACAAAATTTGATTGTGCAGCCTTTATTGGACATTGATCTTTCAGCAAAGTGCAGTTACATTTTCCATTAATTTACAGTAACACAGTTTAACTTTGATACCCTAGACTGTTGACCCAGGTGAGATGTAATGCTAAGTACTTGTTTAGATTAAGATGCCCTCAAACATCATTATCGTTTGAACGGTAAGTGCTGAAAAAAAAGTGGATACCCGATCTACTGGCTTTAGGATAAGGTTTCTGTTATCTGCATTAGCTTTTAAATGAAATGAAACCAAGATCCGTGTCTTAATGTCACCCCACCCATTTCAACATCATTCATTCTTTAACAGAATTAAGAGCTATTTCGTGAAGCATTACAGATGTTCTTGCTTATAGTTTTGAGTGAATATAAATATGACAAGAAATAAAATGTACATTGCAAAAGAAATATGTATGGTTTTTAATAATTACAAGTGTTTCAATTTTTTACTGACGTCAACAATTAGCAAAGTATCAGTGACCAAGTATGTTTGATAAAAGAAATAACTACTTGTCATTTTGCTATGTTAAGACATTAGGACTGGGGCACCTGGGTGGCTCAGTGGGTTAAAGCCTCTGCCTTTGGCTTAGGTCATGATCTCAAGGTCCTGGGATGGAGCCCCACATTCAGCTCTCTCCTCAGCAGGGAGCCTGCTTCCTCCTCTCTCTATCTGCCTCTGTGCCTACTTGTTATCCCTATCTGTCAAATAAATAAATAAAATCTTAAAAAAAAGAAAAAGACATTAGGACTGAGAAACTAGGGATTTTTTTTTTTTATTAGCCACCTCTTTCATACCCCCAGTTCTTACTGTATCTTTATGGCTGTTTATAGTTCAAGCAGAAACTAAACATTTTGACCAAAAATTTCTTCCAGTACTTGATAATTGATTTGTGTAGAAATAACAATCAATAGAAGATTTGTAAAATTTTATACTAATACTCATCTTCATTAAAAAATGGTTTGGAGGAGGGGCGCCTGGGTGGCTCAGTGGGTTAAAGCCTCTGCCTTCGGCTGGGGTCATGATCCCAGGGTCCTGGGATCCAGCCCCGCATTGGGCTCTCTGCTCAGGGAGCCTGCTTCCTCCTCTCTCTCTGCCTGCCTCTCTGCCTACTTGTGACCTCCGTCTGTCAAATAAATAAATAAAATCTTAAAAAAAAAATAGTTTGGAGGACAAGGGGAGTTAGAGAGGAGAAGGGAGTTGAGGGAAATTGGAAGGGGAGGTGAACCATGAGACACTCTGGACTCTGAAAAACAATCTGAGGAGTTTGAAGGGGCGGTGGGGCGGTGGGAGGTTGGGGGAACCAGGTGGTGGGTATTAGAGAGGGCACGGATTGCATGGAGCACTGGGTGTGGTGCAAAAACAATGAATACTGTTACACTGAAAATAAATTAAAAAAAAAAAAGTTTGGCCTGGATTTTTTTTTTTTAAGATTTTTTATTTTATTTTATTTATTTGACAGAGAGAGATCACAAGTAGGCAGAGAGGCAGGCGGAGAGAGAGGAGGAAGCAGGTTCCCTGCTGAGCAGAGAGCCTGATGCGGGACTCGATCCCAGGACCCTGAGATCATGACCTGAGCCGAAGGCAGCGGCTTAACTCACTGAGCCACCCAGGCGCCCTGGCCTGGATTTTTTAAAAGACAAAATCCCATCAAAAAAGCATTGGTAGAAAAGCTGTTTTTTGTTTTTTGTGTGTGTGTTTTTTTAAAGATTTTATTTATTTATTTGACAGAGAGAGATCACAAGTAGGCAGAGAGGCAGGCAGAGAGAGAGAGAGGAGGAAGCAGGCTCCCTGCTGAGCAGAGAGCCCGATGCAGGACTCGATCTCAGGACCCTGAGATCATGACCTGAGTTGAAGGCAGCAGCTTAACCCACTGAGCCACCCAGGTGCCCGAAAAGCTGTTTTTGATAGTTTCATCAACTAAGAATATTCCTGGATGAGGTGCATAAACAATGAATTTCGGAACACTGAAAAAAATTAAATTAAAAAAAAAAAAAAAAGAATATTCCTTATACCCAGAATGGGAGGGTCAACTCAGAACCCTGCCTACCACCTCAGGCATAATCCACTCTCACCCAGGCACACGTACAATGCCTCAGTTTGTCTCTTCCTTTCTTCCTCTCCCTTATTTTTAAAATACTTTCATTAAGGAAGTCCTTTACAAAACCAGCTTTTACTGAAATGAAACTGACATTTGCTTACAAGCATATTTATCATACATTTGAAAGTAGAAAGGTTTCTTGTTTCGTTCTCAGATTACAGGTAGAAAAAACTAAGACACATAGGAGTAGAGTTATTAGCTTGAAGTCGAAAAGTAATGCAAAACTAACACTAAAAATAGAATTAATCACCTGACCCCTAGCATTTATATTTTATCCCCATTAGGCTACAATGCTTCCATGTTGTATTCAACTTTAAAGAAAAAACTTAAACCATTACTGTTCAATGGGGAGCATTTTTGGACTAAAAGTTTCACTGTTAAGACTTAATAAATCCAAGGAATGATATTTTAATATTTGAACCATGCTTAGCCATCGTTGAGTTCATCCTTCACCATGATCAACTCCATGAGAGCAAAAGGTCTATTGATTTTCATGTAATACAAGAAAATATTACATTTGCTTAATTGTTACACAGCAAGTGCACAGACAAGAAATCAAGGCTCTATTTAATGCTGCAAGCAGCAGAGAATTACAAAGATCAATAGGGTAGTTTGTCAAAGATCTTCTCCAAGGAGACTACCTATCACCATATGGATAAGAAGTCACACTGACTGTAGCTATTGAAAAACAGGTAAGCAGAGTCAGCAGTACAAATTATCAGAAATCAAACGGGCCAGTGTGAAAAGAAGTGCAACTCTACTGAAAAGCTGTATTTATGTCTGGTAATTAAAAACCATTTTATCAGCTTTGTGCTGGGACCAAACCTTTACGGCAAGTATTGACAAGACTAGCAGCAGTGAATGAGCAGTATTTGACTTAAAACTTATGAGCTATAGTTATTTAACTTTGCCCATTACAGGGGAAATCAGTTCTAGCCTTCCTTGCAAAATGCTAATAGTAAGTTTTATTATTAATGAAGCTTAATGTAACACTATCTCCTCTGTGTAAGCCATTCATTTAACTAGTGTCAAGTATGTTCTTCTGGACTAAATATATTGGCATAAGTACTTCTTTGATTAAAGTGTTAGAATTGCTCTTAGACAAGTGAACACTACATATATTTGAAGAACAGCTCACTCTCTGCAGCTCAATGAAAGCAACTACCTTTAACGAAGTTAGTTTGTATTACTTTATTCTGTTATTTTCACCTCAAGTCTCTGCCACTCACTTTCTCAACTGATTTGCCAGAAGCAATCACCTAAATGCTGGTTAGATTGTATTTTTTAAAATATTTTGCTACAATAATGTGTGAATGTTGCAGAGTACCAGCAATACATTAACATAAAATGATATATAATGTATGTTTGTAATTATGGGAGAGATCATAAATCTTAAACACTCATTGGTTTAGAAATTAAATAGTTCTACTTAGTTCTCCCTAAATTACTCTAAATTTCTGAAATTTACCATTCGTTTGGGTATTTTGTAACTACCCCCAAGGATAAATTTTTTTAAATGGCTTTCCTTTCAAAAATGCAATTAGCTTAATAAAATCTTAACACAAAACTGCCATCAGGTCTTTAAAATTTCGGCCCATTTCCCATCGCCAAGAAGTGTATGGATATGTACCATTTCAGCTAATTGCTTTTATAAAGAGACACCAAATTTATTCTTCTGAGTCTTCCTAGATCTTAATTGTTCTTACAGCTTTATCAGCATGCTATTTTAACTCTTAGTAAGTCTTAATATCATCATCTTGGTACATTTACATTAACCAGAGTTATTATTTTCTAGAAAGTAGTATAGTATTGGATGTTTAGGCAGTAAGAAGTTTCAACATTACATCTAGACCTCTCATCCAAGTAAATGGCACAAAGGCTTTAAGACATACCCACTGAAAATCCTGGCAGCTGAATAGTTTAGATTTCAGATTACAGTTAAAATCCATCAGTTTTGGAATTGCCAATGGTATTACCTCCACATATATCCTAAAATCCTCTACTTCTTTTTCCAGTGTCCTATAAAAGATTTTTTTCTACCTTCCTTCTTTGTGTGGGCGTCTCCATTTTCTCTTCAAAGAATCGATTTGAATTGCTAACACCTAACTATAAAATATATACATATTATAATCATCATTTATCTGTAATTTAACCCAATTCTAGGAAAAAAATTGGAATATGCTTCATGCATCTGTAGCTCCCACTGGCTAAACCGAGTGTGCAATATGTAACAACATATGAAAAGCTTTGCCTCTTGAGGGCAATGATTCATCTTAAAGAACCCGACACCATAGAAAGAAAAAGGTGTTTGCAAAAGTTTTATTTTAAAGGGTCAAAAATAAACATTGCACATACACACAAGAGAAAATCCATTGATATTTATGTTCTCCAAGGCACACCTTCAATACATGGCACCTTCATCTTCTTTATTTAGAAAATAAACTGTTACTGGTCCATAACTGGTCTGTACAGTCTCTGTGATTCTAGCAAATAACCAGGAGCCAAGTCCATATAATAAGGTTGGAATACCTAGAAAACAAACAAATATGTTATTTATGAACATCAATGCTTATTAATTAATCATGCATCCATGTATTTGTCATGGTATAAATCACAGACAACTCTTCTTGTCAAAGATCTTCTCCAAGGAGACTACCTAAAGATAGAAGTACAGACTGATTCTAATTATCTAAGAGCTCAATTTCATCAGTTTGTGGAATAGGGAAGCAACTATGTGAGCCTAGAAGATTTTTAAAACTGTAGATAAGGCTGGTTTAAATTTTAATTCAAAGCACTTTAAGCACTAATTCATCACTTCCAAGTAATTATGAAGTGATTCTACATTCTTTTCACAAATAAGCAAACAGAATATTCATTAATTTAGTTGTAGATGCTCCAGATTAGTGGCCTTGAGCTCAAATTACTAGGACGACTTTACCGTGCTTTATATCAAACAGTAACACTGATGGCTAAAGTAATTTTCTGTACAACTTAAAAGAAACTGGGTCAAATAGCTGTCTTCAAAACCTGAGGCAAACCCTAATTCTAAGGAAGATTTTAGTATAACAGTTATGAGAAATACTCCCATGAGTATTTTTACAACTGATTTGAAAACAATCTTGTTTTAACCTATTTGAAATAGGTATACAGTAGACTCCAACAACATGTTTCTTCTTTGGAGTATTTCCATTTGATAAGATTTTGCTGTTACAGTTGAGATCAGTGGCCATTTGTGATGCAGGAAACCAAACATATACTAGCCAGAGATAATGGATTAAGCGTTCATGCATATGATACTATACTGGCCACAGAATAAACTTTCACGGTTCCTATCTTTTTAAAGGTACTTATTTAAAATCAGTGACTATTAACATACTAAAAACATGTATAAAACCACAGGCATATATTGTATGTGCCACACAAATATTAGCTTTATTGTTCTTGTGTAGGAATTGGACAGAAAAATGACAATTTAAAAGGACAGCTGTACATTTGGAAAATCCCTCTTTCTAGTTAATAGGGAAGCCATATGCTCATGACTAATCCTTTTGCTAGATTAAAAAAAATTTTCCTCAAGAATATATTTGCTGTATTTATGCTCATTTTGAGTGTGTCAGTGCATTGGACTACTTTGTGCTTTTTCCCTGAAGCTGCATTCCAACCACTGTGATGCCAGAGAATAATCAGGAGAAGCGTCACTAGCTGGCAATGGGAACAGGCAAAAATGCCCATTCAGCCTGGCCCCTCTATTTTTAGGAATATACTGGGTCACAGCTTGTCACTATCCTAGGGTTCCCTGGAACTGTCATGAAATCTTTGACAGTATATTGCCTTCTTTGCCTTGGTAACACCCAAAAGAATCTCTAAAGGCTTCAAGGCAATGCCACCAAAAAACCCACAAAAACTAGCATCATAAACCAACTTACCAAAAAGATAAAAAAGGTAAAGGGAGTATGGATAGGGAAGTGGACAAGAAAACAGGCAGAAGTGAATGAAGATTAAGTTGAAATAAAAAATAAATTTAAAATACAGTATCACGGGGCGCCTGGGTGGCTCAGTGGATTAAAGCCTCTGCCTTTGGCTCAGGTCATGATCCCAGGGTCCTGGGATCGAGCCCCGCATCAGGCTCTCTGCTCAGTGGGGAGCCTGCTTCCTCCTCTCTCTGTGCCTGCCTCTCTGCCTACTTGTGATCTGTCAAATATATAAATAAAATCTTTAAAAAAAAAATACAGTAACACAACGTGAAACCTGAAAACCAATGGAGGAAGAACTGAGTTCTAGAAACAATTATTAATTTCTAAATATACTGACAGTAAAATATATAAAATATGCCTTTTAAACCAATGCTAATGATATAAATTTAAGGAATGGCTGGTAAAACCGAAATCTTGTTTTACAGTACTTATCAGTTTTCAGTTAAAATACTGACATGTTTTAAAAAACACATAAATCAATGGTCAGTATTTTTTCAGCTAAAATGGAGAACTCACCAAAGATTACTAGCTTATAATAACTACATTATCTCTTATTAAGAAACAGCTAGGAACCACTATCACTGATGCTGTTTTATAGGGGATGGGGTTGTGATACAGGAGTCAGAAATTCTGTATTTTTTTTTTTCCTGCAGTCTACTTAATGCAGTCAGGCTAAAATGAGAAGATTTGCCACTTATATAATTTAAACATTAAAAAAATAATTTTCTTTATGTATAGCACATATGCTATGAAGTCTATAAAATTCCATGAGAAATTAAATTTTTCCCAGACTGAAACATAACATCAAAATGAACATGAAAGTCAGTTCTTTGCATAATAATTCATTCTGAGTCAGCTGAACAGTAGGTAAACCACTGTCAAATTAAGCACTTAAAAAAAATTAGAACTTCTTAGCAAGCCTCCGATTACCCATTCATTCCAATGGTAAGTTGCTTTTCTTAAATCTCAATCTACTTCCCAGCAGGATACCCAGACTGATAAACCATCAGTAAAATGTCAGCTTTCACTGATGGGAAGGCAGAGAAGAAAGGAACAAATGGTAAAAGAGAAATCTTTATTATTTACAAAATGGAAAAATGGATTACTCAGATAATTATTAATTTAGAAGAGAATAAGAGGAATAAAATCCTAAGTATTTTTATTAATAGAATAGGAACTAGATGATCCAGAGGGGCAACTGTACATCACAGAATAGGAAAGAATCTATTATCTAATTCCCTACCTTAAGACAAAAGTACAAAATAAACATTACCAAATTGGTAAATACACTAATGTTTAAAAAGTCCAGGAAAAAAATTCCCTTTGATAAAGGGAATAAAAGCCAATTTGTATTAAAGCATGCATGAGCAGAAACTTTTCCTTTTTGTTTAACTTAAAACTCTTATTCCCATGTAGGCAGGATTTTTAGAATTTCCAAAAGACAACTGAATCAGTCTTCAGGGTTCTCTTTCACATAAAGAAACTATAACTGTTGTTTCTTTCCTCAAAGTGTTTCACTTCTTTGTGTGAGAATGTTCTGGGTATTCTAATTTTCTCTGGATTTTTCTTAAAAAAGAAGCCGCTAATTATTAAGGTGTTATTAAAAGTGTTCAGTTTTAAATAAAAACTTTCTTTAAAAGGCATTTGGCTATTATCCTCCAACTATACTCTTCCGTTAACCTGTTCTCTTTACATTTGGGATGAATGACTGCTTCTGATTCTGAAAACAGTAAAAGTTCTTCCTGAATCAATTTATCACTCTAGTCTTTCCAAATAGTTTTGAATCACACCTTCCAAATGAGCTTACCCTTCAGCTTCAAACCAACCTCAAAATTAGTGGGCATGTTCTATGTAGTCCATCAGCCAAATATACAAAATTTCAAAGAATTATGCATTGCTAAATAATCTCCTCCTTGGTGGACTGAACTAGGGGCAGTCCCAGTAGATCAATGGCTCAAGAATCCCATGACTGACATATGGGAATTATTATAAGCAAAAATACATAAATACCATATTTAAATTTAATGATCCATCAGATTATATAATACCAGTGCATGTACACAGGGGTTTAGCTTTAACTCTGGTTTTAAAAAACCAATTGGGTAACAGGGTTCAGCTCCCACATCTAGATTTCAAATTACTAAAATCTGGATCAAAGTGATATTACCTATTAATAGGCTCAAAACATTTTGAGGCCTCTCGATAAAGATACAAACGCTATACCTATGTCAATGTTCATGCCTCTTCCATCATTAGCCAAAAGAAAAGAAGCAACCAACAAGAATAAATACACTCGGAATTAGAATATTACCATGAAACACAGAAATATTAAAGAGGCAGAAGGCTTTGGTACCTTTTAGGCCTAGGACTTTAGGAAGCTGATACGACTGTTGAAAACCTTTAGTGCTTTTAGTAAAATGTACTTGCTGGGATTTCATATAAAGAAAACAATGAAACTCAGAAAGTAGTTGCAGTTTTCATAATAATGAATACACCCAAGAAAATGATGGTCATGGGAACGAATCCTGCCATGCTGTAAGATTTCTTAATTTCAGAGCCACTCTCCAGTGGGGTCGTTTCTTTACACCCTCATTCTTACTCCCCAATGTTGGGGTTTTCCCAGTCAAGAGCTGCGGTAGGTGAGGATGGAAAGAATGCCCCCTCCCTAAGGGTGACGCCTTGTGGTCCCTCGATACAGGTCTGGTATAAAAGCCCTACTTTCCAGGGAACGACTCAGTAGCAACTGCTCAGCCGCGACAAGCACCTACGCGAGGGGTTAGGGATGGGGAGGTGGGAGGCAGAGACCCAAATACCAGTGCCAAGGCCAGAGTGGATGGGACGCGGAGGCAGGGTCTGGGAAACCCAACAGCTCCGGGAGAAACGTGGTGAGCCCGTGCGCCCGGGCGAGCCTGCGCGGGGCCCAGGAAGGGCTCCGGCATTGCTGTGGCCTAACCTAGGGCCGGGGTCTCGGCCTCCGAGCGACGTTTGTCAGCGTGCTTTGCAAACAGTGATCCCACTGTCAGCGGGGCGTCCTTCACCGGCCCAGGCCACTCACCCAGGTTGACGACCTTGAGCGCCGTGAAGAACCGATCCTGCCCGGCCAGGTCCTGCCAGGGGGCCTTGGAGCAGTGGTATTTGATGAAGGGGAAGCAGCCGGTACGCAGGACGTGGTAGTTGGCGCCCTGCACCGGCCAGTTGAAGTGCGAGAGGCCGAACTGGTCATTGCGGACCGCGCTGTAGGGCACGCAGAAGGAGGTCCAGTGCGGCAGGCGCCGCTGCAGCAGGTGCCGCGTCAGCACCTCCGAGGCGCGGGGCTTCGGGCGGGAGGCGGCGCCCGAGGCCCAGGGCCGGCACAGCAGCAGCCGGAGCGCGGCCTCGTGGGCCCTCCGCAGGGGCTCCATGGCCGGCCTCGCTCGCGTCCCCGCCCCTCGGCGACCGTGGGGCGCGCGCCGCTGGGGGCGGGGCCGCCGGAGCGCGCGCGCGCCCGCACCCCGGGGCGAGCGGCGGGGACGCCCAGGGGGCGCCGCGCGAGTGCGCGGGAGCCCCCGGGGCGCAGTGGCGCGTGCGCACGGAGGACTCAAGGTCTCCCGCTGCGGGGCGGGGAGGGGGGAAACCCGAGGGGAGGGCAGAGTGACGGGCCGCGGGAGTGAGGGTCAGCGAAGCAGAGGAGGTAATTAAATCGTCAGTGTGACCTCATGTAGGCGTTACTAACTTTGGGTCGCCGCGGGGTGGGGGTGGGGGGTTGGTGAGGGAGGGCGGGGATTGGGGAGCTTAATCAGTAGGGGTCTGAGGAAAATTAAGGCTTAAAACAAGTAACCCCAGTAGTGAGTAGCAGAACTGACACCCAGAGGTCTCTTCCAGGCCTTGGGCTCAAGTGGGATCCTCACATGGCTTTTGCTCAGGAGACACTTGAGAAGGTGTCTTTGGGGAAGCAAGTTAAAAGCCAAGTCCCCAGATTTGCACTGGCTGGTGAAGTGGGGAAGCACTTTCATGTTTAGGTGTTCTCTGTCATGTTCACTGTTTAGGGAAAGCCCCAGATAGCTCAAAGTAAAAAGGTTTATAAATTTTAAAAACAAAATAAAATAAAAGTTTTTAAAAATGACCCACATCTCTCTGCGCATTGCCTAGATACGCACCTCTACCTCCCTTCCTAAGCTTGGTCAATGTTAGACCAGTCTTTTAGTTATATACCTTTATGATCCTCTGCTACCCATTATCAATCTATGATTTAGGAAAACCTTTTCTCAAACTTCATAGCCCCACCCGAGGTAATATTTTATATACACCTGCTTTATAAAGAAGCATTTCTTCCTATTTACCCTCCACTCATTTTGTTTAGAGAAATCGTACATAAATAAGATGACGTGTCTGGAAAGCATTACATGTAAATGAGATAATTATGTGGAAGCACCACATAATAACTTATTATTGTTGAAACTCAAGGGAGGGATGTAGGACAGTGTGGCTAGTTTTTACATTTTACAGTTTTGGGGTTTTTTTTTTAAGATTTTTATTTATTTATTTATTTGACAGACAGATCACAAGTAAGCAGAGAGGCAGGCAGAGAGAGAGGAGGAAGCAGGCTCCCTGCTGAGCAGAGAGCCCGATGCGATGCGGGGCTCGGGCTCGATCCCAGGATCCATCCCAGGACCGTGGGATCATGACCTGAGCCGAAGGCAGAGGCTTTAACCCACTGAGCCACCCAGGGACCCCTACATTTTACAGTTTTTAATGACTCATTCAACAAATGTTAAGTACCTGTTACCGTGTGCCAAATTTTGAAGGGACTTGTAGTCTGGCAGATAATTTGAACTTCACCTTATAGGATTCCCTATTGGATAAAAGTTTTAAAAAAGATTTTAGATGGAGGAATGACGTGGTTAGTCTTGCAACAGAAATGGGTAAAGGGAGGCTAAGATAGGAGTCAGGGAGGGGATTCAATACTGTGATTTTCAAATTAAAATTTAAAAAGTATTGGAGTCTTTTTCAAGCAAAATCTGTCACAGAACCCCAACATATAAAGTAGATGAAAACTTGCATTTTTCTAGGAAGCATTTGTAAGTTCAGAATTTTAATATTAACTATATAGGTAATTTTTTTTTTAAGAGGCTCGTTTGTTGTTTTGTTTTGTTTTTAGCAGACAAGGAATTTATCAAAAGGAAATTGGGTAGCTAAATTAATAAATAGCAAGTCAGCAGACCAACAGAAACGAGTCTGGTTATGGTGCCATGATGGCCCCACTGCCACCGAAGTCCTGGCTCTGCTCTTTTTTTTTTTTTTTAATTAAGATTTTATTTATTTGTCAGAGAGAGAGAGAGAATGAACAAGCAGGGGGAGGAGCAGGCAGAGGGAGAAGCAGGCTCTCTGCTGAGTGAGGAGCCTGATGCTGGACTCAGTCCCAAGACCCTGGAATCCTGACCTGAGCCAAAGGCAGACATTCAACTGACTGAGCCACCCAGGCACACTTGACTCTGCTCTTATATGCTGGAAGACTTTCAGAGTTGGGGGTTATGGACAGCAGTTGCAGTTAGGACAACTACAAACAGCCTTGGGGCAGTTTCTTGTTCTTTTTGGTTGTACACTATCAAGAATATCCTAATCCATCCAGAAAAGTAGATACAAATTACAGTTGTCTTAAAATGACTCATCTTGAAATCTTGGACATGTGCTTCAATTACAAAGATAGCAGGAGGAGATTAATTCTGAGATCTACACTGAGATGATTTAACCTCAAATTAACAGTTGGGCAGTTTGCAGTGTGTTAAATTTTGGCATCATATCCCTTGGCAGTATGAAAGTCTATTTAAAACAGTGAAATTTGAATCAAACATCTATGGAACCTGAATTATGTCTGAGAACCTCTAGGTTCTGTGGCACCTACAAGGTAAAAACCCCTAATAGAGACTAACACAAATTTAAATTAAGTTTTACTGCATTCTCCCATGAAGGCTTGGCAAAAGGGTTAGGGAACTGAAGTGTTTCTACTGGTAGGTGCCCTCTTGGAAAAAACTCATCAGAGGTGAGGCTTTCCTTATTTCAAGGCTCCATGGTTCTCTCCCTCTATCGTCTATTCTTTTTTTTTTTTTTAAAGATTTTATTTATTTATTTGACAGACAAGAGATCTCAAGTAGGCAGAGAGGCAGGTAGAAACAGGCTCCCCGCAGAGCAGAGAGCCTGACATGGGGCTCGATCCCAGGATCCCGAAATCATGACCTGAGCTGAAGGTAGAGGCTTAACCCGCTGAGCCGCCCAGGTTCCCCTCTATCTTCTATTCTAAGGTAGGAAATTACTTCAAAAAAAGTGGATAGATAGTGGATCACACTCAGGTATTCAAGAGTGTTTGAATGAAATATTTTCTTAACCTAAAACTACAGAGCTGGAAAACATGACTTCTAGCTATTTCTTCTGACTTTAAGATTATACAGTGCCACTTCCATAACTGAAGTAAGATAATTTCTCAAAAAATCTGCAACTCAGATCAGTTCTAATTCTTGATGGCCATGAAACAATGGGGCTTAAAAATTGGCATTCAAAAGCATTAAGTCAAAGTTTTAAAAACATTGTGTCCAATAAATAAGAACGCAAAGTTTTACACAAAACAGAGAGAAATGGCATACCCCTTTAGAAGGAACCTGTTAAAAATAACTATAAAGAGTGATGCTGTATACAGCATTCAGTTTGTGTATGGATATGAAGTTACTCCTAGAAAGAAGAGACTTCACCCTGTTGCTTTTGTTTTAAAGGTACCTAGGATGCTATGTGTTCAGAACATGCAAAAAAATGAATCTTATTGGGCATCTAGGTGACTCAGTAGGTTAAGCATCTGCCTTCTGCCCAGGTCATAGTGTCAGGGTCCTGGGATGGATCCCAGGCTCAGCGGGGAGTCTGCTTGTCTCCCTCTCTCTGCCCCTCCCTGCCGTCCCTGTTCCTGTTCTTTCTCTCATAAATAAATATATAAAATCTTTCTTTAAAAAATGAGTTCTTCAAAATTGATAAATTGGAATATATTAAAATTAAGAATTTCTGTTCATTAAAAGGCACTATTAAGAGAATCAAGAAATAATCCATATTGTGGGAGAAGTATTTGCAATACCTTTCTCTGGCAAAGCATTTGGTATCTAGAACAAATCATTAAAAAAAGACAATCCAGGGGCGCCTGGGTGGCTCAGTGGGTTAAGCTGCTGCCTTCAGCTCAGGTCATGATCTCAGGGTCCTGGGATCGAGTCCCACATCGGGCTCTCTGCTCAGCAGGGGGCCTGCTTCCCTTCCTCTCTCTCTGTGATCTCTTCCCTTCCTCTCTCCTACTGTGATCTCTCTCTGTCAAATAAATAAATAAAATCTAAAAAAAAAAAAAAAAACACAATCCATGGGGTGCCTAGGTAGCTCAGTGGGTTAAAGCCTCTGCTATCAGCTAGAGTCATGATCCCAGCGAGCCTGCTTCCTTTCCTCTCTCTCTCTCTGCCTGCCTTTCTGCCTACTTGTGATCTCTGCCTGTCAAATAAATAAATAAGTAAAATCTTAAAAAAAAAAAAAAAGACAATCCAATAGAAAGGTGAACAAAATATTTGAATGTGACTCTTCACAAAGGAGACTATCCAGATGTCCAATAAACATGGGAAAAATTGTTTAATTTGAATAATCATCCGAAAATGGAAATTGAAACTACAATGCAGTACCATTACACCCCCACCAAAGTAGCAGAAGCAGGAAAGACGGAAAGTTCTTAATGTTGGTGGGGATATGCAGCAATTATAAGACTGACACGCTACCTACTGTGCTAATGAGGCACCTGATATGCAGCAATTAGAACTTGTATATACTGCTGGCAACTGATTTCAATTTTTGGCAGTATATATTTACCCACATATGTAATATCATATGTGATGTTATGAACAGCCATGCCACTCTTGGATATATATTTGTATTAGTAAGGTTGCCATAACAAAAATATTACAGATTGGCTGCCTAAGCAACAGAAATTTTGTTATTCACAGTTCTGGAGACTGGGAAGTCTAAGATCAGGGTGCTGGCTGATTAGGTTCTTCTTGGAGAGAGTTCTCTTATTGGCTTATAGCTCCCTTCTTTGTATATCTTCCCATGGCAGACAGAGCTAATTCTAGTGTCTGTCTTCTGATAAGATCATCAGCCCTATCAGATTTAGGGTCCCACTCTTATGACCTCATTTAACTTTTTATCACTTCCTCAGAGACCCTATCTCCAATGACTGTCACATTGGATATTAGGGCTTCAACATGTGACTATTGAGGGGATACAAACTTTCCGTCCATAACAATGGCCCACAGAATGGTGTGCACATATTCTTCAAATGACATGTAGTAGTATACTCATAGCACTATTTGTGATATTTGTGATATTCAACCTGGGAATTACATGCCTGTCAATAATAGAGTAGATGGGCGCCTGGGTGGCTCAGTGGGTTAAGCCGCTGCCTTCAGCTCAGGTCATGATCTCAGGGTCCTGGGATCGTGTCCCGCATCGGGCTCTCTGCTCCCCAGAGAGCCTGCTTCCTTCTCTCTCTCTGCCTGCCTCTTCATCTACTTGTGATTTCTCTCTGTCAAATAAATAAATAAAATCTTTAAAAAATAATAATAATAGAGTAGATGGACAAATTGTGGTATTTGCTTGTTGGACTACTGTATAACAATGAGAAGGAATGAACCATAATCGCACACAGCATACATGAATCTCATGAGCATAAGGCAGAGTGAAAGAAGTCGGACCCTGAAGTACTTATAAAATGATTTCATTTCCATGAGTTATAAAAACTGGCTAAAATTCATCTTTGCCATTAGAAGGCAGGATATGGTCACCCTTATGAGGGGAACCAGGGACTAGGAATATGAGGGGACATTTTGGGGATTGGGATTATTCTATTTTATTCATATATTTCTATAGTTCTTTTTCTTAAAACTTGTTTTTAAAAGATTTTATTTATTTGAAAGAGAGAGAGGCATGTGCATGAGCAGAGGGGAGAGGCAGAGGGAAAAGCAGACTCCTGGTTGCTTAGGGATCCACACCTCAGACTCAGTCCCAGAACCCTAGGATCATGATCTGAGCCAAAGGCAGTCACTCAACCTACTGAGCCACCCAGTTACCTCAAGACTTTTTTTCTTAGAGTAATTTTAGGCTCACAGAAAAATTAAGAGGAAGGTAAAGAGATTTCTCATATATCCTCTGCCCCACACATGCATAGCCTTCCCCATTATCAACATCCCCACCAGAGTGATAGCATTTGTTACAATGGATGAACCTGTGATTGATCTGGTTTCTAGTTAAATGGGTGTAGTCAATTTGTTTAAAAAAAAAAAAAGCTTCTTTTAAGTAGGTTCCACGCTCAGCCTGGAGGGCTTGAACTCATGACACTGTGATCAAGACCTGAGCTGAGATCAAGATTCAGATGCTTAACCAACTAAGCCACCCAGGTGCCCTGAAAATTCTCCTAACTGAACGTGTATGGTATGTGTATTTTCCTTTATGTATATTATACTTCAGTTAAAAGCTTGAAAAAGAGAATGAGTTCTGCATGTAATATTACATATTAACACATCCCATTACTAGTGTTTATTAAGAAACATATAAAGAGGGGGCGCCTGGGTGGCTCAATGGGTTAAGCCGCTGCATTTGGCTCAGGTCATGATCCCAGGGTTCTGGGATCGAGCCCCACATCGGGCTCTCTGCTCAGCGGGGAGCCTGCTTCTCCCTCTCTCTGCCTACTTGTGATCTCTGTCTATCAAAAAAAAAAAAAAAAGAAAGAAAGAAACATATAGAGAGAACATGGCATGACCCAATTGTGACCTCATACTTGTATTTATTCTCACATTGTTTTCACAACCTTGTTGTGAGATTATGATTTACTCACATATTTCTAATGGTGTGATTTAAAAGAAAACAGGGCAGGCGTGTAGATTTTAATTCACTGCTGTTCTCAGAGGGAGAATTATAGGCAAGACAGTGGGTGCATATGTTAGCCAGTTAGTAAAAGATAAAGGAATAACGAAAAAGGGATATAAATGTTTACATATACGATTTCATCGACAGATTCCACTTCGAGACTTAAAGGCTTTTGGTTCAAGGAAAGAAGGTCTATGGAGATGCTGCTGCCCTGATTCATATTCCAGTGTGCTTTGGAACTTAAAACCTGATACCCCAAAGAGTCACCAACCAGGCTCTTCTAGGAACCCAAATCTGCTTAATGGCTCAGTGCCTTCTAAGCCAAGCTCAGCACCAGAGGAGGTGGCTTGAGTTACCCCTACTGCTGGATGAATGTTCATTAATTCTCCCCACTCCCATTAGTGGTGAACTTTGCTTGCTGCTCCATTCCTTTATCCTTGTCTCTGCCCTGGCAAGGACAGTATACACTGGCTTTATGCAAAATTATCCTCATGGAAGTACTGAGTTATGGCCAAAGTCATTAGGATAGGAAAGAACTGCTGTATTCTTACTTAGATCTTGAGTCCTGTGGAAGTGATTGATGTTCTGAAAGCCTCCAAGGAGTTGGCTGGCCCCTGGGGCTGCTGTTACAAAGACTGGCAAGAAGCATTACTCCGGTAAAACATGTGACTGTGAACATAGGGCATACAGAGATCTCATCTAAACCGCATGTTGTATCTAAACTACTCTCACGCTCTCCCCCGCCACTGGAATGTAAAATTCCTAAGGCCAGGGACTTATGCCTGTTTTGTTAACCTTTGCGATTCTAGCACCTAGGACAGTACTTGCAATAGGATAGGTACTCAAGTTCTTGAAAAAAATGAAAAAAAAAGTAGGCAAAGTGAATACAATTAGTGTGTTTGAGGAATGTTAGAGAAAATAAATTATAATATGTAAGGTAGGTGTTTTTTTTTTTTTAAGATTTTATCTATTTATTTCACAGAGAGAGAGAGAGATCACAAGTAGGCAGAGAGGCAGGCAGAGGTGGGGGGGAGGCAAGCTCCCTGCTGAGCAGAGAGCCTGATGCAGGGCTCCATCCCAGAACCCTGAGATCATGACCTGAGCCAAAGACAGAGGCTTTAACCCACTGAGCCACCCAGGCACCTAATGTAGGTGGTTTTAATCACAATTTTAATTTTGGTAGTTAGAGAAGTCAGACTATAGAATAGGTAAGAAACTTACCCCTCAAGATCATATATTAGAATCGATAATCAAAATTCTGACCTTCCAACTTTCTGTAAGCTTTTCATTAGGAAACATTTCTATTTCCTTCTCCTGTTATGGATGCTATAATCCAGTGGCACAGAGACACATTTATGACTTTTTAAACCAGATAGCAATTTATGCTAATAGATACACAATCTATTTTATGGGCATGTTTCCAATATTACAAATCCTATCTAGTCGTTTGAAAACATGGCCACCTAAATTTACTTTGTCATATGGGCCATAGTTATGGGCCCAGCCTGGTAAAGTGAGCTTTCTTTTACTAACAGATACGTGTGTGAAAAGCATATGACATTTTTGTAGCACAAATCATATTTTTATACTGAATCCCAAGGATGTTTTGGCTTTATTGCTGATCTTCATTCGACAGTGGCTTTTAGCCCTTTAGCTGTAAGTCTTTATGCCCCCTCCCCAGTCTCACTGTCAAGTAGTTAATGATCTATAAACAAATACGAAGATGCCCTAAGGGGGCTCTCCATTTAAAGGGGCCTTGAATCATTCAATAATAGAAATACAGTAGTCCACCCACTGATTTATGATTCGTCAGTTTAGATTTCTGAAGTGATGTTCCACTGGTATTGCAGATGGGACACGTTTTTACTTTTCTGTACAACTAATATTAAATTCTAACCCAATTATTCCTTTCAGGAGAAAACTCCCCAAAATGTTAATTTACATTTGTAGTTTCCATTGTATGAAATACTTTTTATTTGTGTGTACCTAGGTGTGTACATTTCAGTTCAGCGAGCTAAGTAATCCTATATCTGGCAGTTCTTGAGTGTTTCTTCCTGCCGGGCAGTTTCCCCCTATTTTCTCGTTTAAACAATACTCCAAAGCAGGGTTTCATTTACCTCCATTTCAAGCCAAGGAATCTGAATATCAGAAGTTAGAGAAGTTAAAATAGTTACCTGCAGTCACAGAGTAGACAGTTGATACAGCTGAGATTTGAACCTTCGTGGACTGTATGCAAAACCTCATGCTTTGAACATAGTCTCAGAGAGTCCGGTGATGCCAGCCTCCGCTGTAAATGTTGCTGACACAAGTCAACCTCCCTTAGATGTTGTGTTATCTGGAAATAGCCTTGTATCAAAATACGGCCCTTCTAGCCGAGAAGTCTATCTGTTTCAAAGGAAATTGGGGGGCCTACATGATGACTCCAAAAAAAAAAAAAAAGATTTTCAAAATTAGATCACATAAAATTTGTTGTAAAAGAACTATTTCTATGTATATTGAAAGTATTCCAAAATATCTTGAAAATTTAAAACATGCTAAGATGTTTGGGTTTCATCAACAATTATCCCAACTCTAAGCCAGTTAACAAGCTCTGAATGTTGGATTTTATTTGGGAACCATGAGTGAAGCATATATGGAAATGTGTTGGACTGTTTTTTTACAGTTTCTTGGTAAGTCTAAAATTTTATTCAAATTAGAAAGTTTCATTTTAAAATCTTCGCATCTGGCCGTAACTTGGATGGGTGTGAGTAGTACCACCACTGTGGATAATAGACACATTTAGTCCAAGCCAGCATTTCAGTGAACCACAACTTGTGGTTCAGCTTTTTTTTTTTAATTCCTTGTTGCTATTTCTAATAAAGCAAGATGTTAAAGCTAACTACATGCTCTATTAATTATATGAAGGTGAACTTGAGTCATATTTGTTACTGAAGATGATTAATAATTACCAGCTCTGCACACGTTTCTGGTGCATTTCAGTAAATAAACAGGGTACATTGTTGGGTAGTAATTGATTAATTAGCACATTCATCCTACACAGCTCAATGGTCTAAGGATGCTGAGTTTGAGATATTGCTCATAATTATTACAAGAAACAAATCTGTTCCATTTTCAGTTTATTCTTCTGTATGCTAAGAT
Organism: Mustela nivalis; assembly: GCF_964662115.1. Taxonomy (NCBI): domain Eukaryota; kingdom Metazoa; phylum Chordata; class Mammalia; order Carnivora; family Mustelidae; genus Mustela; species Mustela nivalis. The sequence continues at coordinate 99,604,049 of NC_139025.1, forward strand.
TTTTTTTTCTAAATTGAATGTTTAATGGTTCAAAACCTTATAGGTTTTATTCAGATAAATCAACTCATGAAAAATTGCTAGTCATAATCTCCAGAATCTTGTTTTTGTGTGAACTAGGGTGAAAACTTTTACAAGGCTAATGTTAACATTAGATCTTGCTGTTAAACTGGATCAAATACTGTAAATATAGGGCACTTCCCCACCACGCAGGAAATGCTCATTGAGCACCTATGCGCAACAGGGGCACTGGAATCTCATTTGCTTCCCAACCACATCAAATAAGCTCAGGACTGCAAGTGTCATCAGGTTGGCTCTTCGCAGCACCAAGCAAATATAGTTTATAGAAGTATAACAGCATGTATTGTTTGCTGATTTGACTGCAGTGATTTAGGATTTCTTCCCCCCTAATTTATTGAGCCAGCATGTAGTTTAGAGAGCTTTGAATGGGGAGTCAGGAGTCCTGGGTTCTACTTTATCTGTATTCTTTCTTGGAGAAGCTGTGTGATTCTGGGCACATCACTGCTCCCTTCTCTAGGCATGGATCACTCACCTGTAAAATGACAGTGTCAACCAGGGACGATGAGCTCCGTGAGGAGCTGAAGCTACAGAGACAGAGCTAGGTTTGAGTCTGGACTCCCTGCTACTGGTTTCATTATTTTAGGGAAATTATTTATTTAACCTCTTTGAGTTTCTGCTCTGTTTACTTTGAGTTTTTTGTGAGGATCAAATGAGATATGAAAATAGTTTATAAATTATAAAGTACTTATGAATTTAAGGTATTGTTAATATTATTAATAACTATCTTACCTCAGTGACCTTAACATGTATTTGAAGGATACATCAGAGTGCCCATGTACTGATCTAACAATAGGGGATTATTGAGATTTGTTTTTTTTAGAGATTTTATTTATTTATTTGACAGACAGAGATCACAAGTAGGCAGAGAGGCAGGCAGAGAGAGAGGAGGAGGCAGGCCCCCTGATGAGAGAGTTCCATCCCACGGATCATGACCTGAGCCAGAGGCAGAGGCTTTAACCCACTGAGCCACCCAGGAACCCCATATTGAGATCCTTTATGCCATTATTAAAATCACATTGGATAAGAATTTTTTTTTTTTTGGATAAGAATTTCTGATATGTCTTCATAATTTATTGCTAAGTGAAAAACAGTCTGCAAAACAGTATATCTGGTATAATCCTATTAAAAATTATACGTACAAAGATAAAAGATTCTATATAATAGGAACTCAATATATATTTGATAAACAAATGCAATATATGTATTAATTGAGCATCTCTTATTTATGGTAGGTTTAGTGTCCTAGGAGTGGGGCTCTATCTTTACACATACAATCTGTTTGGTGAGACAGATAATAAAAGATAAACAAACCTATTTTGTAATACCACATATGGTTAAGTGCTCTAAAGAAAAATAAAGCAGAGTAAGAGGATAGAGAGTAAGGATGGGTGCTACAGGGACGCCTGGGTGGCTCAGTTGGTTAAGCAGCTGCCTTCAGCTCAGGTCATGATCCCAGCGTCCTGGGATCGAGTCCCATATCGGGCTCCTTGCTCCGCAGGGAGCCTGCTTCTCCGTCTGACTCTGCCTTCCACTCTGTCTGCCTGTGCTCGCTCTCGCTCGCTCTCTCTGACAAATAAATAAAATCTTTAAAAAAAAAAAAAAAAGGATGGGTGCTACATTAGGGAGGGTCCCCCTGATTTAGTGACAGTCAAGCAGAGACTGAATACAGTGAGTAAAGGAACCAGGCAGACTTCTGGGAGAAGAGTGTGCCAGGCAGAAGGCATGGCAAATCCAGAAGCCCTAGGAAGGAATAATAGTAGGTTCGCCCCTGGATTTAACAGTAGTTCTCTCTGGGTGGTGAAATAATTGTTGTTTTTTTAAAAAAGATTTTATTTTTAAGTTATCTCTACACTCAACGTGGGGTTGAAACCCAAGACCCCAAGATCTGATGTGTACTCTACCGACTGAGCTAGCCGGGCACTCCCCCCAACATTTTAAAAAGTTGATTTTTAAATTTCTTCCCTGCACATTCCTGTTTTAAAAAAGTTTTTGTTTTTTAAAATTATTTGCTTAAGAAATATGTGATCATATTTATTTTTTTATAATGAGCATATGTTTCTGTAATGAGAAAAATTTAAAAACTCTAAGGTATACTGAGACAAAGTCATCTTAAGAAAAAGGTTCATAAGTAGTTTTTAAACCTTACATCATCTATAATTTTTTGTTTTCATGGTTTTCGTACCAAGAATCTAAGTTGCTAGTGAGAATAAAGGAAGGAGAGATTTCTGCTCTGGCAATGAACTTTAAAGACTTATTTTAGCCATAACGATCACTGTGGGCTTCGTAAAGGGATAGATAATCATTGTACTCTCAGCTTCTTGTTCTAACCCTTCTATGTGGATGGCAGAACACTTCCTGGGAAGCCTGACTTAACCACTTATAAACAGGGCCCAGGAAATAGTGCATTTTAGGAGGTCTTTAAAATATGGGATTAAAGGTGCCAGGTAAAATTAGTTTCAGGGTTCTATGTCTCATTTATGCAATTCACCAGGGACTATGTCTGCTATAAAGCAAAATGGAATGTTGCAAAATACATCATCCATCTCTTTCTGAGTCCAGGTACAAATTAAAGTAAAGCTCAGAGACTGTACTCCAGCTCTCCATACTGTCCCTGCAAAGTGGATGTAAAAAGGAGATATGCTTTGGGCTTACAGAAACAAAAGTGCACATTTAAAGCTTTGATTCTCATTTCTATCCCATCTATTTGCACCAAGATCTTCTAGTACAGAAAGTATACATTAAATCCGTTCAGATAAAATGCTTTCAAAATAAAATGTTTCCATTACTTTAGGTGAGTAGCAATACTGGAAAGAGTACAAGCAAAAACCCAAAGAATGAAAGACACGATTCCAGTCTAAATGATATATTTGGCTTGCTACTTTCTGTCTTTAGTCTAAATGATTCCTTCTGAGAGAAAACTATTTGCATCTCAAGAAACTATCATAAAATTATAAAACATTTGCAACTATTTAAAATCACAGTCATTTTGGATAGTAAATAGGGAAACTTAGGAGGCTGTACAAAGTTATATTATCCATGATTTCCAAAAAATGGAAGAAGAAAGCTAGAAGTCACCTCCTTGTGTGGTATAGATACATATGGTTTTGCCCTTTTGATACTTTGAATCATTAGAGTTGGCAAGAAGTCTAAACATCAGTTCAACTTTCTTATTTTACATGCCAAAAAAACGAGGACTAGAGAGGAGGTTATTTGTCCATTAAGGAAGGAGCTGGAACTAAAACCCATTAAGACTTTTAAATCTAAAGCAAATGGTGTGTGTGTGTGTGTGTGTGTGTGTGTGTGTGTGTGTGCGCTTCATACACTTTTAGAAAAACTGCAAATGCCACTAATCACTGGATGTCCCTCCAAATATTTGTAGGTGAACAGAAACATTTACCCTTTCGTGCATCTCCGTTTCCATGAGCAGATACAGAACAAAAGTCATAGTCTGGTAAGAATTCTTGAATATTCAGACTAAGCGTATTAAGCTCAAAATGAAACTTTTAATCCATGATGTGAAGGAACATGCCATTACTATCTGGTGACAGCTTTGGGAGCTTTGAGGAGGAAGGTGGTTATGACATTTCTACTCCATGTCCCTAAGTTCATTATCACTTTTGATAGCAGAACTTATAATGAAGACCTTCATATATTTTTCTTTCCTAGACTCCCACAAATTAAATTTTTGTTTCATTTGTTCCATTAATTGAAAACAGGTTCACTATAAAATAGAGAATACAAAAAAGAAGAAAATTGTACCATTAAGAATTATCCACTGTGAGCATTGCGGGAGACATGCTCAGAGGTAGGTGTGTGGGGGGGGGGTGTGGGGGGTGTGGGTGTGTACACACGTGTGTGCATGCACATATACGTACATATTTTTTAAAAGTTGTAACTGGAGTCCTAGTCTTCATGCGCTTTTAAAATATGCTTCTTAGGGTTCCTGGGTGGCTCAAGTTGGTTGGGCATCTCTTGATTTTGGCTCAGGTCATGATCTCAGGGTTGTGAGGTCAAGCCCTACATTGGGCTCTGTGCTCAGTGTAGAGCCTGCTTGTCCTTCTCCATTTGTTCCTCCCCTGCCTCGATCCCCCTTTTTGTCTTTCTCTCTCTAAAATACATAAAATCTTAGAAAAAGAAAAAAATATGGTTAATAATTAAATGTCATTTCATTTTCTTATATTCTCCTAATTCATGATTTTTTTTAAAAAGCTTTTGATGTGTAATTGACCTTCAAACAGGGCACATATTTAAGGTGTATAGTTTGATAAGTTTTGACATCTGTATTCATCCAAGAGACCATTTTTACAATCAACATAGTGAAGCTATCCATCAACTCCAGAATTTTCTTCCTGATCCTTTGTAATCTTCCTGTTCCTCCTCACCATCTGGTCCCCAGCTTCCCACTTCCAGGCCACCACTGATCTGCTTTTTGTCACTATAATTTGTATTTTTAGAATGTTATATATGTACTCTTTTTTGCCTGGATTTTTTCATTCAGCACAATTATATTAAGATTCATTCATGTCTTTGATTTTTTAAAAAAATATTATTTATTTATTCGACACAGAGAGAGAAAGATCACAAGTAGGCAGAGACACAGGCAGAGAGAGAGGAAGGGAAGCAGTCTCCCTGCTGAGCAGAGTGCCCAATGTGGGGCTCGATCCCAGGATCCTGGGATCATGACCCGAGCCAAAGGCAGAGGCTTTAACCCACTGAGCCACCCAGGTGCCCCTCATGTCTTTGATTTTATCAACAACTTGTTCCTTTTCATTGCTGAGTAGTATTCCACTGTAAGGGTGTCCCGTAATTTATACATCTACATGTTGGTGGACATTTGGGTTGTTTCCAATTTGGGGCTATTACAAATAAGTTTGCAATGAAGATTCATGTACAAATCTTTGAATGGTCCCATACTTTTTTCTCTCTTGGGTAAATAAATGCCTAGGAGTGGAATGGTTAGCTCATACAGTAGTTATAGTAACCTATGAGTTTTTATTTTTATTTTTATTTTTTTTAAATTTTATTTATTTATTTGAAAGACGGAGATCACAAGTAGGCAGAGAGGCAGGCAGAGAGAGAGAGAGAGGGAAGCAGGCTTCCTGCGGAGCAGGGAGCCCGATGCGGGGCTCGATCCCAGGACCCTGAGATCATGACCCGAGCCAAAGGCAGCAGCCCAAACCACTGAGCCACCCAGGCGCCCCAACCTATGAGTTTTTAAATGGCTGTCTTTCTATAGCTATTCCATAATTTTACTTGATTTTTCTTTTTTAAGAGTGAGAGAGAGAGTGAGTACATGCATGTGTACATGTAGGGGTAGTGTTGAGGGGAGGGGCAAAGGGAGAGGGACAGGGAGAGGAAGAATCTTTAGCAGGCTCCATACCCAGCGTGGAGCCTGACTCAGGGCTCAGTCTCATGACCCTGAGGTCATGACCTGAACAGAAATTAAGGGTCAGATGCTTAAACAACTGAGCCACCCAGGTAGCCCCTATAATTTTTAAGTAATACCTTATTGTTGAATGTTTAGACTTTTCCGATTTTTCACTGTTGTTGCAAATGAACCTAGTTTTTTGACTTTGAAATGTGCTAGCTCTGGATATTCAACTTAAAAAGAAGATGAGTAGGAAGGCTTTATAAAGGGAACCTGCAAGTCACGTGTTATTAGATCATTTTAAATTGTTCAATGATTGCAAAATAAGGATTTTTCATCCTCTGCTCGGAAGCAAAGCAGCAAGAATCTTTCAATGAACCAGAATTTGAATGTGAATTTGAAGTTATTTTGCAACCAATGGAAATTCTGCTGTTTTGTTGTTAAGTTTACGGGACCATGATTTTATCATGACATTCCTTATGAGGAGACTGCAATAGATTTGGGTGTGGCCTTGCTTCCTGGGTGCTATGATTAACTATCTAGTATACTTTATAACATTTTGTTAAATAAAAAAATTCTTAAAATGTCTTTTACTCCTTTCTTTCTCTCACATACATATATATGATATATGTAGTGGCCACTGTAGAGGTAAAACAAAATGTTTACAGAGTGGTAAAGAAATGTTTGGGGAGAAAATCAATGTCAAGAACAACCCCTAAACCCAAAATGCTATCTTATCCAAAGCTATTATTTGTCTGTGTTTAGGGTCTTCTTATACCCAAACAAAAGTTGTTTCTACCAACAGATTTTTAAACAGCAGGGACATGCTTATTATTTACTGTTTTGGTATCTTTGCCTCATTTACATAAATACCCCAGCAACCAGCAGTTTAAAACTAATAAAAGCCTGGGTCTTCCATCAAGTGCAATAAAGTTTCACAACCATGAGTTAGACTGTTAGAGTGAAAAATAAGCCTATATATGTGGTTATGAAGGTTTTTTTTTGGGAAAAGTGTATAATCACATTTCAAAGTTAGAACTTCCCTTTGAAGGAGCAGAGCAATAATAATACTTAAACATTTATGTAGAACGCTTTGTCTCGGAAATGCTCTCCCTACATTGGCCAATTAATCTCTACTGCTTCCCTAAGGAGCAGGTATTACTATCTGCCATTTTTTTTAGTTAGAAAATTGAGGAAAGTATGACCAGCCCAGAGAGAGTGAGGGTTGGGGAGGCAAGTTTCTGGCCCTTATTATTCTGTGACTCTTTAGGATACAACTCATAGTAGAATGCATCTGGTTTCTGTTCCACTTTGATAAAAACCATCAGTAAAACAAAGATGTAAATAGTAGGTCAGTCTACCTCAGGCTTACAGATACAGCACTTACCCTCTTGAGGCTCACCTTTTGGAAAGAACGGGACCCAGAAAAGATCTGGAAGATCCGTAGCATGTCTCATCTGCATTTGCAATGGATGGAACCAAACTTTTTCCAGTGAGAAAAGCAGTCATATGCTTCCCTCCAGCCGCAACTTCCACTCTTCCATTATTTTAGCAACTTACAGTTTTCCAGATAAGATTTACTGTGATCCGGGGGCACCTGGGTTGCTCAGTGGGTTAAGCCTCTTCCTTCGGCTCAGGTCCTGTCTCAGGGTCCTGGGATCGAGCCCCGCTTCGGGCTCTCTGCTCAGTGGGGAGCTTGCTTACACCCTCTCTCTCTGCCTGCCTCTCTGCCCACTTGTGATCTCTCTCCATCAAATAAATAAATAAAATATTATTAATAAAAAAAGATTTACTGTGATCGGTATATTAGAGAATTGAACAGATCTATGAGGCACATTGAAGCCAGAGGAACAGTAAAATAAAACTAGTGAACATTTACATTTTTGGAAATATAATTAATGCATGCTTGAGAAATTCTGAAAGATAAACATTTAAATGTTAAAATACTTACTACCTTCCCCACAGGGACAATGTTGGGAATTAATGAGATAACAAATGTAAAGTGCTTTGAGCTCTTTAGAAGAAAGGTGCCAGATGCACACAAATGATTATTAATTGTTAAAGCTATCAGATGGTTACTGATACATTACTTATGATAAAATACTTTTTTTTCCAAAAATTTTATGTATTTATTTGACAGAGAGAGATCACAAGTAGGCAGAGAGGCAGCTGAGAGAGGTGGGGAAGTAGGCTCCCCGCTGAGCAGAGAGCCCGATGCGGGGCTCGATCCCAGGACACTGAGATTATGACCTGAGCCGAAGGCAGAGGCTTAACCCACTGAGCCACTCAGGTGCCCCAATACTTATTTTTATACCTGAAAAATAGGATGCTTGCAATTCTTAGAATTATATAGCTAAAATAATGCTCCAACTTTTCCCAGATTACTGTCTGTCTTGTTGGAAGTCCTTTCTTAACCCTTCCCCAGGTTCTTGGCTTTATACCCTTTTTCAAACGAACTATGGGCATGACTTTCTAGCTTCCAAACTCTCCTGCCCCTTCCCATTGTCAGTCCTCCACAGAAGTCTTACAGATCCATCACATGGCAGAATTCTACTGACACCACATTCTCTTCTCCTGATTTCTTTGATTACGTAATTGTGATGCCTCATGATACTGTCAGTTGTTCAAGTTGATTTAGCTGGAAGCATAAGTGAAGCTGTCCCTTAAGCAACGCTAGAATTTCTTACAAAAAAGTGCAAGTCCCTTGTGTGATCTGGGACAAGTGAATCTGAACTTTCTACTTTACACAACATGCTAGAATTTGTGGTAAAAGAGCAAAGCCCCAACTGGTCTTTATTTTTTTTTTCTTTTATTTTTTTTTAAAGATTTTATTTATTTATTTGACACAGAGAGATCACAAGTAGGCAGAGAGGCAGGCAGAGAGAGAGAGGAGGAAGCAGGCTCCCTGCTGAGCAGACAGCCCGATGCGGGACTCGATCCCAGGACCCTGGGATCATGACCTGAGCCGAAGGCAGTGGCTTAACCCACTGAGCCACCCAGGCGCCCCCAACTGGTCTTTAGACATGCATTGAGATACCCCCACTAAATCTTAGTGTCCTGTATGTAAAATGAGAACAGTGATCATACGTACCCACAGTACAGTATACACTTAGCCCATAATAAGTGTTCATTAAAGGTAAATATAAGTAGATTACAGAAGATATAGTTAAGTAGATAGCAGTTTGTCATGAAATATTACCTGTTTGGTTTCTTTAAAACAAAAAAAGGGAATATGTAAAGGGACATCCTGTTATCAACAAGTATTTCATTTTCCTATTTAGAGTAATAAAAGTTCAGTAATTCATCTCAATTAATTTTTGTTTATAATACTTTAAACATTGTACACATATATGTGATTTTTTTTTCAAACTTACCTTAGTTTACCAGTAGCACAGCGTCTTTGCTACATATATGTGCTAAAAGATAATGGACTATGCTTCTTTTCAAATGTTCTGTAATTAAAACATTTCACTAATTTAATCTGGTCCTCTGGCTTCTTCCACTTAATTACTTGAAGTGATTGTTTCATCATACCAAATTTTTTCCTTTCATTTTGAAACTGTAGGTTTTTTAGGTAGAAAACCTTACTTCCGATTGTTTTCCTAGTAGGACCTGAATCCGAATGTAAGGCCTCAATTTGCAAACAGGCATTCTGTGGTGTATGCTAATGGGAGAGGGAAGGAAGGAAAGTGCATTGTTTGAGAAAACCAATCATGGTGGGTTTAAAAAAAAAGGTACAGGAGAGTGAACTCATTTTACAATTGCCAGCAGCTTGAGGCTCCAGAGTGCTAATCAAAATTCACATTCAAAACTTCCCTGATAGATTTAACAGTTTTGTACTGTTAAGAGGGGTTCTCACCATGTGAAAGATGCACTGCTGTGCTGAACAAAACAGAGACAGTTTTCTTTTAAAGTCCAGAGCAGATGAGAGCCATAAGGAGACAGAGGGTTTCATTTACTCTCAGGACACGATTGTGCCAGTGAACTAATGAGTCTCTTGGACCTTATGTTGCTCTGGCTCCAATTGAGGCGAGATTCTAATGGGCATCGAGTACTTCCTATCCGTCAAGTGTCTGGACAGTGGGCCCCTCATATGGATTAGAATGATCTGGCAAGAAAAGGAGGTCATCGTTGTACCTAGCCCAGGCAGGAAACCTGGCTAATTAATGTATTTCCAACTATAGCAAAACAAAAGCTGATACACACAAAAATGCCGACTTTAGGCAGAAGCTCTGAGCTTGCGGCTGAGGCACCGTTAAAAATTATTGAAATTCCATACATAAAACAGTATGCCTAGTTTCACCAACACATTAAAATATTTTTAAAAACATAAAGGTTATTCTTGAAAACAGCAATGCGATTTTGGTGTTGTGACTTGGATGTTTCACCCTTCTGGAAAGCTGGGTGTTTCTGAAATGTTTTGAATAATTGAGAAGGGAATGCTAAGAGTTAGTGTCAGCGCTGCATAATTTTAACAATTTGCACTTTAAAAAGGTACTGTTGAATTATGATTGTACAAATCCTACTACCGAATTAAATGGAGAATTAGAGATTACCAACGTTTATTCATGCTAGAGGGCTCGAGTGATGCTATATATTAAACTAAGAGCAGATACTGCCACCTAGATAAATTCTGATGCCCTTGTTAACTAGATGTTGGCTTAACACCTTACTTTTTTGAGAAATGGTAACAACAGACAATAGTGGCTTGGAACAAGGAAAAATACAATGAATGATAGAGGGTCACTTTAAAAATCCATGTAAATGTAATTTTCTTGGGGAAAAGAAGACCCGTTTTGCCAAATAGCAATGACTAAGATTTTATTCCATTTTTTTTAAATGCAGAAGACAAATTACTCTTAGAAATAGGAGGAGAAAACTTTATAAGGCATAAACAAAAGCTCCATATAATCCTGAGGTTTATAAGGAGGTAGGTGCAGAAGTGATAACAGTAAGACTTGTAACTTTCTTATTAGGTTATTTCTTCCTGAGCTCTGGAAGAAGAAGAGATTGTTTGATACTCTCAAATAAAAGCACACACAGGTTTTAGTTTAATAAGTAAAATAAGATCACTTAATAATTTTTTTTAAAAGAAGAGAATTACATTATAATCTGTTTTGATACACCTCCTAGCACACAAAACAAACCAACTCCATTCCCCACTTTGATTCCTAACAGCAAAAAGAATGTTGCCTTTTTTTGACTCCAGATTGAATAAAAAAAATCAGCAATATTCCAGGAGCATTCATTTATCAGGTTTAGAAAGGTTTTTGTCATCTTTGGACTGTTTTAGCTCTTCTTCAAATCTTATTTTGTTTTCCTCTGTTACTCCTAGAATGGCTTCAATGTCATCAATGGCCGTCTGTAAATGAACAATAAAAGTAATATTCATTACTTAAAGACTTCTTACAAACTCTTCCTCCCCACCCCACCCCCCCGCCCCAATTATTTGCTCCTTTTTGGAGTTAGGTATAATTTAGACCAGTTAAACTCAAAGTGTGTTTTGCTAACTAAGACTCATCTATAAATTGTGTCATCAGTCGTGAAATAATTGAGAGTAAAAAAAATTGAAAGTAAGGATTTGGAAACCTTTATAGAAATTTTTATGGCTGCTAAATCAAATGGAAAAAAAAATGGGCTCCTATTTTATATGTCTTTAATTTTTTTCATTTCATTTTTCTAGTAATTCATGTTTGTTGTATTTTACAAAAGTACTGATCCATGGTAAGTTGGAAAAAACAAAACTTCACTATAGATAATTTGAGAAGCATTGGTCTAGTCATCCTAAAATGAGAGCTAGTAGGCTGATGGGAGTATTTACTTCCATTGTTTTTTTTCCCATTGGGCAGAAAAATGGCACATTTCCCTTTTATTTTTTTTTAGCTATTTTTTATTGAGGTACTATTCACATGCCTTAAAATTCACCCTTACAAACAGTTCAAATCAGTAGTTTTCAGTGGGTTCACAAGAAACCATCATTATTATGTAATTCCAGAAAAATTTCAGTACCCTATATAGAAACTCTATGCCCATTAGCAGCCTTTCCTCATTTTCCCCTTCCCTTAGCTCCTGACAACTGTTAATCTACTCTCTGTCACTATAGATTTACCTACTGTGGACATTTCATATAAATGGAATAATAGCCTTTTGTGCCTGACCTTCTTCACTTAACATAATGTTTTCAAGGTTCATTTGTGTTGTAGTGGATCAGAACTACATTTCCTTTTTATGCCTGAGTAACACTCCATGTTAACTATGATCTATTTTTACCTTGGCTGTTTACACTTTAGGTATTGTGTCTAAGAAGGCATTGCTAGCTACAGGCTCATGAAGATTTATTTATACCTGTGTTTTCTTCTAAGAGTTTTATAGTTGTAGCTCTTACCTTTGGGTTTTTGATCCATTTTTATTTAGTTTTTATATATGCTGTGGAGTGGAGGTACCTCTTCATTCATTTGTATGTGGATATCTGTTTTCTCCAGCACCATTTGTTTAAAAAACAGTATTTTTCCCATCAGATTGCTTTAGCATTCTTGTCGAAAATCAATTTACTACAAATGTATGGGTTTATTTTGGATTCTCAGTTTTATTCCATGGTTCTACTTCTATTCTTATGCCAGTACCACTCTTGATTATCATAGTTTTGTTGTTTGTCTATTTTTGAAAAGATTTTATTTATTTATTTTAGAGATAGCAAGGACAAGCGGGAGGGAGGTGTAGAGGGAGAGGGGACAAGCAGACTTGTTGGGCCCAATGCCCTGGCTTAATCCCATGACCCTAGATCATGACCTGAGACGAAATCAAGGTCAGATGCTGAACTAACTGACTGAGCCATCTAGACACCCCACTGTAGTTAAGTTTTAAAGTTGAGAAGTGTAATTTCTCTTTGTTCATCGTTTTCAAGATTATTTTGACTATTCTGGATCCTTTGCATTTCCATAGGAATTTTAGGATAATTTTGTAAATTTCTGCAAATAAAGCCAGCTGAGATGCTGATAGGAATTGGTGTTGAATCCATAGATCTGTCTGAGGAGTATTATTGCCATCTTAACAATATTAAATCTTCCACTCAATTTGTTTAGATCTTCTTTCTTTTATGATGGACAGATCTTGTACTTCTTCTGTTAAATATATTCCTAAATATTTTTATTCTTTCTGATGCTATTATAAATGGAATTAAAAATTTTTTTTTAATTTAAATTTAAAATTAAAAAAATTATTTTTGGATCATTCGTTATTAGTATATAGAAATACAATCAATGTCTCTATATTGATCTTGGGTCTTGCAACTTTTCTCAACTCATTTATTAGCTCTAACAGGTTGTTTTTGGGTTCTTTAAGATTTCTTAAATACAGGATTGGGGCGCCTGGGTGGCTCAGTGGGTTAGGCTGCTGCCTTCGGCTCAGGTCATGATCTCAGGATCCTGGGATCGAGTCCCGCATCGGGCTCTCTGCTCAGCAGGGAGCCTGCTTCCTCCTCTCTCTCTGCCTGCCTCTCTGCCTACTTGTGATCTCTCTCTGTCAAATAAACAAATAAAATCTTAAAAAAAAAAAAGATTTCTTAAATACAGGATCATGTTATTTGTGAATAGAGATAGTTTACTTCTTTCTTTCCAATCTGGATGCCTTTTATTTCTTTTTCTTGCTGAATTGCCCTGGCTACAACCTCTAGTACAGTCAGTGATGAATAGAAGTGGTGAAGGCAGACATCCTTGTCTTGCTCCTGATCTTAGGGGAAAAACTTTTAGTCTTGCACCATTAACTATGATGTTAGCTGTGGGCTTTTGCTAATGCCCTTAACAGGTTGAGGAAGTTCCCTTCTATTCCTAGGTTGAGTGTTTTTAGGAAATATTGTTATATTTTGCTAAGTGCTATATCTTCACCACCTTCCATTTTTTTTTCAGTCTTGGTAAATCCTTCTTTACAGACTGAAGATACTTACTAGAATTACCACTGGGGTGGTAGATAGAAAACATTACTAAAGGGGCGCCTGGGTGGCTCAGTGGGTTAAGCCTCTGCCTTCGGCTCAGGTCATGATCCCAGGGTCCTGGGATGGAGCCCCGCATCGGGCTCTCTGCTCAGCGGGAAGCCTGCTTCCTCCTCTCTCTCTCTGCCTGCCTCTCTGCCTACTGCCTACTTGTGATCTCTCTCTCTGTCAAATAAATAAATAAAATCCTAAAATTATAAAAATAAATAAATAAATAAAATTAAAAAAAAAAAAAAGAAAACATTACTAAAAATGAATCTATTTTACTTTTTGCCTGTGGTTTCCAATTGAGTCCTCTGAGTTACTTTACCTATTCAAACATGATGAAGGCCCACACTGGGAATCAGATGCAGATTTTGGTGATCAGTACACTATTCACAAAAACAGGTGCAATGATCAACGGAACAGAACAGAAAACCTAGAAATGGACCCAAGACTATATGGTCATCTAATCTCCAACAAAGCAGGAAAAGAATATCCAATGGAAAAAAGACTATCTTTTCAACAAATGGTGTTGGGAATACTGGACAGCAACATGCAGAAGAATGAAACTGGACAACTTTTTTATATCATACACAAAAATAAATTTAAAATGGATGAATGTGAGACAGGAAGCCATCAAAATCCTAGAAGAGAACACAGCAGCAACTTCTTTGACCTCAGCTGCAGCAATGTCCTACTAGACATATCACCAGAGGCAAGGGAAATAAAAGCAAAAATTTGGACTCCATCAAGATAAAAGTCTTCTGCACAATGAAGGAAACAATCAACAAAATTAAAAAAACAACCTATGGAATGGGAGAAGATAGTTGCAAATGACATATCTGATAAAGGAGTAATAGCTAAAATCTATAAAGAACTTATCAAACTCAACACCCCCCAAAATAAATAATCCAGTTAAGAAATTAGCAGAAAACATGAACAGACACTTTTCCAGAGAAAACATTTAGATAGCTAACAGATACATGAAAACATGTTCAACACCACTCATCATCAGAAAAATATAAATCAAAGCTATGATGAGATACCACCTCACCAACTCACACCTGTTAGAATGGCTAAAATTAACAACACAAGAAACAACAGATGTTGGTGAGGATGGGGAACACTCTAACACTGTTGAGGGGAATGCAAACTGGTGCAGCCACCCTGGGAAACAATATAGAGGTTCCTCAAAAAGTTAAAAATAGAACTACCCTATGATCCAGCAATTGCACTACTAGGTGTTTACCCAAAGGTTAAAGGTTTATGCAAAGGATGCAAAAATACTGATTCAAAGAGGCACGTGCACCCTGATGTTTATAGCAGCGTTATCTACAATAGCTAAACTGTGGAAGGAACCCAGATGTTTATCAACAGATGAATGGATAAAGAAGATGTGATATATATATTTATCACATTTTCACCATATATAGATATATAGATATATACCAATATATAATATATAAAGATATAGATCTATATCTTTATGTAATATATCTTTATGTAATATATCTTTATATATATTATATATTTATATATAAATATATATTATATCTTTATACAAATATTATATAAAGATATAGATCTATATCCTTTATCTATTATATAAAGATATAGATATAAATATATCTATATCTTTATATATTATATATAGGTATATCTATCTATATATAGATATATATATTGGTATATATCTCTATATATTGGTATATAGATATATATAGTTATATATTAATATATTATATTATGTATAATATATCTATATATTTTTATAAATATATATCTATATATTTATATATATTTATAGATATCTATATATCTATCTATCTATCTATATATATAAAGAATAAAAGAATAAAAAAGAATAAAATCTGGCCGTTTGTAATGACATGGTTGGAACTAGAGTGTCTTATGCTAAGGCAAATAAATCAGTCAAAGAAAGACAAATACCATATGATTTCACTTACATGTAGAATTTAAGAAACAAGACAGATGAAGATATGGGAAGGGGCACAAACAAGAGAGAGGAAGGGAGAAAGGGAAGCAGACCATAAGAGGCTCTTTTTTTTTCTTTTTTTAAGATTTTATTTATTTATTTGACAGACAGAGATCACAAGTAGGCAGAGAGGCAGGCAGAGAGAGAGGAGGAAGCAGGCTCCCTGCCGAGCAGAGAGCCCGATGTGGAGCTCGATCCCAGGACCCTGAGATCATGACCTGAGCCGAAGGCAGAAGCTTTAACCCCCTGAGCCACCCAGGTGCCCCAAGAGACTCTTAAAAATAGAGAACAAACTGAGGGTCGGTGGAGGGAGGTGGATGGGGTATGGGCTAGATGAGTGATAGGCATTAAGAAGGGCATTTGTTGGGCACCTGGGAGGCTCGGTGGGTTAAAAGCTTTGTCTTTGGCTCAGGTCATGGTCTCAGGGTCGTGGTCTCAGGGTCCTGGGATTGAGTCCTGTGTTGGGCTCTCTGATCAGCAGGGATACTGCTTCCCCTCTCTCTCTGCCTGCCTCTCTGCCTATTTGTGATCTCTCTGTCTCTGTCAAATAAATAAATAAAATCTTAAAAAAAAAAAAAGGCATTTGTTGTGTGATGGGCACTGGGTGTTATATGTAAGTGATGAATCACTAAATTCTATACCTGAAACCAATTTTATACTATATGTTAACTAACTAGAATTTAAATAAAAAATTGAAATTTAAAAAATACCAAGTGTTCATCTCTGTTTGGCCTGTGTTTCAAAAACTCTTGTGTGGATCTTGCTCCTGTTTTCTTGCTTTTGTTCATATTTCTACAGTTTGGAGACTTTTGATCAATTACACACAACTAGCTTTCATGGTCCAACATCTTTAAAGGCCATTTGGAAGCTTCAAACAGATTAGTGATGAAATTTCTGCCCCAAATTGGAGAAACAGTGTGTGGGGTACATGGCCCATGTCTGCGCTGAGGGCTTTTTCTGTTTCTCTCTTCTCCACATTATCTTTCCTGGGGTCTCAGAACTCCTCTGGTCCTAGAAATGTGGCCTCCCCAGGAATCCTTGGCCAGATACTGTGTTATCTGCAAATAAGTAGGTTACATTCAGGGTTTTTGGTGGTGACTGTCTCTGTGTCGGTTTCATTGTGACACTTCAGCGTCACCTCTGATCTCAGAGAGCCATGTTGTTTTGTAAACTGGGTTTGGAAATGGCAGCAACTTAAAACAAGTCTACTATATTTCAAAGAAAAAATTTCAAACTATTAAATTTAACTAACAGGTTCAGTGGGAACCTTATAATATTGACCCTGTGCATTATAAGATATGTACTGCTTCACGATAAAAAAAAAAAAATGGTTTAGCACTTGTTTACAATACAGCATGAGGTATTTTCAGTCCTTGTATAGAAATTAACCAGAATCGTTAGTTAATTAACACCTCACCTTAAAATTGGTCTCGCCTTGCATATTAGGTGCTGATATTTCTTGATGGATGATGAAGAGATTTCGAGCAAAGGTCATGAGGACCCCCTGGAGATCTTCACCGATTGTTCTGTTAATGATATCCAAACAAATGAGTTTACCAACGATTCCCCTCACATGCTTAAAAACAATCACCCTCTCATTTGTGCCTGTCTGGTGGTGGAATTTAATGAGTATTTTCAATCTCACAAGGTGGCAATCTTCAGGGAGGTATGAAAGATGAGGCTCCATTTTAACTTGTCAACAAAGAGGATTTGTGTAATAAATATTTTTTATTAATCAACTTAGCAGAATATAAGAATAGCTTCCGTCATTCCTAGCGAAAGGCTACCACTGAGCTAGGACGGTAGTATTAGCTCATTTAAAAAACTGTCGAGATCGGTGTGTAAGAGAATTGTTGCTACGTATAATTCATACCTGACAATTTCTATGCCTACAGAGATATCTGCACCTCGATATCCCAGAGACTTTTGTCTGGGGCTTATTTTCTATTTCATGTATGCAAGCAATTCCTTGCATGAGGAATGCCCCGTCCGTGTATGTATGTATAAGTCTGCCCCATCCGTGTTCCTAGGAGAATGTGCCCCATTCCTGAACAGCCAGCTTTATAAAGCCGAACACACACTCGAAGGTTTCAGAGACAACTCACAAATCATCCTGTAGAATTTCACTGTGGCCAGTGAACATTTCCAAACGACAAGACTGTTAGAAGTTATAGCTTTGAAACAAAACTGCAAGGTATTGCTTCTAGTTATTTTGTGAACTTTCCGTAGCAAAAGGGAAAAAATGGATTAAGTGAATGGATTGATTTTTAAGAATTGTTCTGTCTTGAGGGTGTGAAACTAAAGAGCTTCCCCTTAAGGCAGCTTCAGAGAACTTTGAGTTACTTGCTTCCCAGTTGTTGCCTGTAAATAAGTCATTTTAGAGTGTAAGCCTTCAACACTCCCAGTGGCGACCTTCCAACCTGACTGGGCTTTCCCTTAGGTCAGGCTGGGAGCAGAAAGCTTCCCAGGCCCCAGGCAGGAGACTGTTTGTCCTGCCACTGGCAGTGTGACCTTGGGGGGAAAGCTACTTTAAGATCTGTGAGTCTTCATTCCTTTTTTTCTGAAATGAAGGAGTTGGGCTGGATTAGTGCTTCCATACTTTTGGAAGCACTCCTCAAATCCAAGGACTGCCCACCCTTCTCACAGTTACCCAACGTTAGCTTCTATTGCCTCTTTTAAGAAACTAATAGCCAAAGGCAACTTCAGAGTCAACAATTTTTAAAGTGATTTATTTTATTTATTTTTACCCTTTATTGCCACAGACTCAGTATGTTGGTATATATTAGACCCTGGTGCCTTTTTTTTTTTTTTAAAGATTTTATTTATTTATTTATTTGACAGAGAGATAGAGCCAGAGCGTACAAGCAGGGGGAGTGGCAGAGGGAGAGGGAGCAGCAGGCTCCCAGCTGAGCAAGGATCCCAAGACCCTGGGAACATGACCTAAGCGGGAGGCAGATGCTTAACCAACTAAGCCACCCAGGTGCCCTAGACCCTGGTGCTTCTTAAAATAGCAGATTCTCAGGCTCTACCTCAGATCAGCAAAATCAGATTCTTTGGGTTTGGGATCCGGGAAAGTATAGTTTCACGTAGACCCTCAGGTGATTCATATATATACATATATATATATATGATTGAGGCCCATATTTTAAAAAAAATTGTGTGTGTGTGTGTATGTATGATCCCAGATCCACACATGGATTCATGCCTCTATTGTCATCTCTCCTTAGCCTCCTGGGGTCCATGGTCCCCAGGTTGTGAACCAAGCAGCCAGATAGACTCTAAGTCCTCTTCCCTATTAACTCTTTTCTAGAATTTCCTTCACTTTTCCTACCTTGAAATTTCTTCTCTAATTCTGCTATTGCCAGAAATATACTAGTATAAACAGAGTCCATATGAAATTATCCTGGCAAAGCCAGACTGCAGAATTCTTGTCTGTAAGGTCATCACTCTTGGTGCTCTCCGCTTTCCTAAAGAGGTGGGTGACTAACATCTTCCCCTGAGGTGAAATGATTTGTAAGGAAGCCAAACAAAGCCCAGCTAGCTCAGCAAAAGCCTCTTTTTAAGGCTCCACAGAGAAAATCAACACAACACAAAGAAGGAAAGTTTGTATTTGTTCATCTTTTTCTCTTTCGATATGAATTCTAGAAAACAAAGACTCTCCCCTGGTCATTGTCTACTAACTCATCTGTTCTCAACCTCCGTGTCCACATGTCTGAGCCACTACTGATGTGCTAACTGTAATTCCACTCATCTATTGCACAGTCAAGGAAGTACAGCTACATGCAAATGAGAATTTGGGGGATAATCTTGAATCCTACCTAATACTCAGAAGAAGTAAACTAACAAACTTGGGACAAACTTGCACAGGTAAGTGATGCCCTTCAGTAGAGAGAGAACGTCTTCCATAATAGGGTTCCCCATGTAAGGGGGCCATATAGTGTTGGTAAAGCACACTAGATTCAGGGTCCAGAGACACAAGCTACTGTGTGACACCGGTAAACCACCTCCCTGCTTGAAAACCCAGTTTCCTTTCTACTAGGAGAGTCCGTTAATCCCCAGGGTCCTTCCTAGCTCCAACATTCCCTGGTTCTGTGACTGCAGGAAGGGATGAGAAAGATTAGATGGAAAAGAGCAGACAAGGCTCTAGACTCTTCAGGAGGCCCATGTTGATCAACAGTGCCCTTTTCTATAGGATCGGTGAGTAGCAGTACCATCTAGAAGGTGCAATATTAGGACTATTGCCACCACCAAAGCTAGCCTTCAGGTAAAGGCATTCCTGCTTGAAATCTCAGGAGCAGGTGTAGGGATAGTTGGGCGAGCTCCTCTTCGTCACCGGCCTAATTATTCATTCTGTAGGCTTCAGCATCAAACCAACCTCACTGCTCAATCAGTTTGATGAGTGGGGAGTTCCTTTTTCATATAAGTCTCTTCTGTCTCCTAAATTCCCTGATGCTCTCCTCTTGCCTGGTTCCTCTGTGCCCAAGTACCCTCCTGGAGAAGTCTTCCTGTGGCCCATACTGTGGGAGCTCTGCCTCTGCCCTGTTAACACTATCCCCTTCTCATCCTGTCAGTTGGAGGACACAAGTTCTGCTTCTGCATGTCAGCCTCTGGTGGGTTTTGCCACCTGCTGGCAGGCTTTCCTCATGCCATCCTCTTGCTGGCCTGGATCTGTAAAAGCAGCCTCCTCTTGGAGCTCTTATGGTCGTGCTCCCCCCCAGCTAACTCTCTGGATATCCTTTCACTCTTTGCAGTTGAACTTTCCTGATGCCATGAGCTGGTTGCTCCTTGGGATGGTCTCCTGGCACGTGAACTCCTTCGTGTGTGATTTCCCTGGCTGCTCTTCTCCCAACACCTGCGGGGTCCTGTCCCTCCCAGCCTCATTCCAAGTGCATGAAGGTTTGTGTCGTTCCAGTCCTGGCCCAGCTTTTTCTTTGCAGTTTACTTTCATGCCAACCAATACCTAGTAGGGTATGCCTCATGTCTCTGTGTTCTGATTTCTAGTTCTTGTACTTAACCATCCCATCTGTCTGAATTCCTAAACTTAGACATGTACTTGGACCTGGAACTTTACCTGCTTAATTAGACTCATTCTAATTCTGGACAATACAAAGTTCTCCAGCTTGTCAACTTTAAATCCATTGACTGCCTGGTTCTCCCACTCACAGTAACTGCCTGGTGGCCTGTGTCCTGCCACAGCCCTGGACATATTAACTCATTTACTTATTTACAGACTTATTTACAGACTTATTTACAGACTGTCCATGAGGCACCCCATTAGCTTCATGAGAGCAGGGACTTGTCTTTTTTTTTTTTTTTTTAAGATTTATTTATTTATTTGACAGAGAGAGATCACAAGTAGGCAGAGAGGCAGGCAGAGAGAGAGAGGAGGAAGCAGGCTCCCTGCTGAGCAGAGAGCCCGATGCGGGACTCGATCCCAGGACCCTGAGATCATGACCTGAGCCGAAGGTAGCGGCTTAACCCACTGAGCCACCCAGGCGCCCCAGGGACTTGTCTTTTGGTTCACTGCTATATGCCTAACGCTTAGAACTGTGCCACAGTTGATAAAATGCTTTTGAATTTTCTGGTAGTGAAGGTAGGGCAGGGAGGGAGCTGATGGATAGAACATCACTGGGAAGCAAAGGGTAGCTCCTTCCCTGCACATGCACAGAGGTGTTCCTGGCCCTGCTCTCCTCCTGGAGGTACATATCCAGGCAGAGAAGATGCATGTATACTTTTTGGGGTGTTCTGTCTCATTCCTGGTGCTCTCCTGGCAGTATAAAAAAAGAGTGGGAAAGAGAGGCTAAAATAACAGTGAAGGGACTCTTCTGACATGACCGAGGACATTTTACATGTTTATGGGACCTTGGGGAAAAGGGGAGACTGAAGGGGATGACTCAACCAGCCAGGTCTCCACCCCAGTGAAAAGTAGCATTGAAGACTGTAAACACTAGATTAAGCTATTAGCCACATTCTGGCTACAAACGTGGAGAAAACCAAAACATTAGCATGAGTTCAAAGGGATGGCTGCTGTAATGGACAGTGCTGTGGTAAAACAAAGGACCACACTTTGGAGAAGGGAATTGAGACCTGTCCTGTGCACATCTTTGCCCATTTCAGTGTGCAGCTCTTGGGACCAGTTTCTAGGGGACTGAGCACCTAGGGGACACCGAGGCTATTCAGGACATTGATGTTTAGTGGAGGAATGGAGTCTTATTTGGTGCTCTTATTTGAGTTTCATGGTGTTTCACGAGACCATTACATTAATGTGTATAATGTGTGTAATCCTTTCAATGTGAGGCCACAATGTCTACACTAGTGTAGAAGTCAGAAGGAAGAAAAATACAGGGCAAATGGTTTCCCAGCAAGTAATTTAAAGGTGTCCAAAGGCCATATTCCAAGATATGAAGTAAGATTGTATAGTCTGAATCCTAGATCAGAAGACAAATTTGCTAGCTCTCCAGATTATGCTGGGGAGAAATTTGCAGGACATAGGAACAGCAGCCTCCTGAGTGATGCTAGCAGGACTCTTCTTAGCATACATGCATCGGGGTTGAAATTGGAGCTGAGGAGGGGCTATGGACCCTGCTTTTGGGGGAACATATTGTCAAGTCACCAGAACACTTTGCTAAGCATGCCAGAATGACAACTGCCCTTCTAAATATGGGTGTCTGAACCTGGTCCTCCTCAGTCAGGTTTATTGTGACTTATATGTGTATGTGTTTGGGTGTAGTATGTTGTTGGAACTAGCCTCTTCCCCATCAATTCTGGATAATTAATCGGTTATATTTATGAACCTCCACTGACACATCTAAAGTCATTTTATGAAATGCTTGAAGATCTAAATAAAACAAGATAAACTCCTAATAAATCAGCATGCTGATTAAAATGCATGAGAAGCATCATTCTTACTGGTTTTTATGGTCTATCTTTGTAGCTTATCACATCTCATAGACACACTTTATACTCACAACATTCCCAACTTGTCTCTCTTGAGGTGTTCATATAATATAAAAATAGTTCCTTGTTTGTCCTAGAAAATTTGAATGGGGAGAAAAGAAATAGCTTGTTATCTAAGAAGCAAAGAAAACATACTGCACCAAGACCACTAAGACTGACTGGAATAAAAATCCAGAGCTACCTTCAAATATTGTGAAAACCACATTTGCAAAATCTCTCTCCAGAATATAGAGTAGATATGTTCTGGGACAGTATTATTAATTGAGATATAATTCATATAACACATTGTATAAGTTTAAGGTAACAAAGATACCTCAATATGATACATTTATATATTGTGATATAATTACCATTGTAGCCTTAGCTAACACTTCTATCACATTCTATAATTATCATTTCTTTTTTATGGTGATGACATGTAAGATCTAGTCTCTCTGAAGTTTTGAAATATATGATACAGTATTGTTGACTATATGACTATGCTCTGCATTATTTATTGACTAGTTGCAAGTTTGTACCTTTTTTTTTTTTAAGATTTTATTTATTTATTTGACAGAAAGCGAGATCACAAGTAGGCAGAGAGGCTAGCAGAGAGTGAGAGAGGAGGAAGCAGGCTCCCTGCTGAGCATAGAGCCTAATGTGGGGCTCGATCCCACAACCACGGGATCACGACCTGAGCCGAAGGCAGAGGCTTTAACCTACTGAGCCACCCAGGCGCCCCGAGTTTGTACCTTTTAACAATATCTCTGCAATTCCCTTACTTCCCATTCAATTCAGTTTCTGAGCTCAGCATTTTAGTTCCAAATATAAGTGATATTATACACTGTCTTTGTTTGGCTTATCTCACTTAGCATAAGGCCCTCAAGGTCCACCCATGTTGTTGCAAATGGCAGGATTTCTTTCATTCTCATGATTGAATGATATTCCATCATATATACACACCACATTTTCCTTGTTGATTCATCTATCGGTGGACACTTAGGCTGTTTCCATGTCTGGTGAGAAATGCTGCAGGGAACATGGGGGTACAGATATCTGGGCGCCTGGGTGGCTCAGTGGGTTAAGCCGCTGCCTTTGGCTCAGGTCATGATCTCAGGGTCCTGGGATAGAGTCCCGCATCGGGCTCTCTGCTCAGCAGGGAGCCTGCTTCCTCCTCTCTCTCTCTGCCTACTTGTAATCTCTCTCTGTCAAATAAATAAATAAAATCTTTTTAAAAAAAGGCATTTTTCTTCTTTCTTTCTTTCTTTCTTTCTTTCTTTCTTTCTTTCTTTCTTTCTTTCTTTCTTTCTTTCCTGTTTAAAGATTTTTAAAATTTATTTGACAGAGAGACAAAGCAAGAGAGGGAACACAAGCAGTGGCAGAGGGAGAGGGAAAAGCAGGCTTCCTGCCAAGCATCCATCCCAGTGATGAGGGAGCAGGAGGCTGACTGAGGACAAAGCAAAAGCTGGCACCTTGCACCCCCTCTCCACCCACTCCCCTCAGTAATATGTGTGACATTCCTCAGGCACCTCTGGCTGCCCTAAAAGAAAAACAAATAGTTAACTTGCAGAGATCAGTCCTGCAAGACAGGAGTCTTCCTTGGTTTACCAATGTCCTAGAGATTTACAACAAAGAAGCTATCTAACAATAGCACAATTTCCAGAGGCAAATAACTCAGTTCCTTAAGCCCTAAATAAAGTTAAATTTCTTCTAAACCCAAATCTCACTAACAAGGACACTTGATAGGAGAAATGTGAAACTTTATCTCTAAATCTCCAAGATAGTGTCAAGAATCATTCCCAAGCATATGGCCCACTGATATACATCTAAAGGGTCTCACAAGAAGATTTTTACTACTAGTAATGAACAACCTTTCTCCCAACAATAGCTAGCTCCTCAAGATCCTGGAGACCTTGCTTCCAAAATTCCTTAGAGACTAACATCACCCCCTTTACCTCACCTTCCCTCAACCGCAGGGTACATAACCTGCCATCCCTCACAACCCGGCACAGCATCTCCATCTGCCCACGGGTCCTGTCCCTGTGCTCTAATAAATCACCTTTTTGCACCAAAGATGTCTTAAGAATTCTTTCTTAGCCGTTGGCTCCGAACCTAACCCCACCAAACCTCACCTAGGTTCAAGAACTTCATCACCAGGACCCTGAGATCATGACCTGAGCCGAAGGCAGACACTTAAAGACTGAACCACCCAGGCACCCCCAAAAGGCATTTTCATAGGCATCATCCAAACTCAAGATCTTTGGAAGGTATCTGACTTTTAGCTCACTTCCTGGGTGATTCTCTAGCAAATCAAAATCTGAAAATCACGATTCTGAGCATAACAGGTAAAGAAGCATAGGGAAACAATTTTTTGTGTGTGGAAAATAATATTTTAACAGAAAACTGTATGTGGTCTGTGGCACACCCTACTGCCTTGATTCTATGGGAAATATTTACAACTCTGTAAGTCCTAAGTGACTGAGAGACAAATACTCTGCAGTCTGGGAAAGGTTCAGCTGATTTTTCTCACCTGCTTCCCTTGTGGAAAAACCAGTTTTCTCTCTACCTGCGTATCATTTCAGTATTCCTGACCTATAAAAATGTCTGAGTTTTTTTGATTCTTCTTTGTACTGGTGATAACATCTAATTTCTCTGTTAAGTAAAATATCATGTTTTTATTTTTGCATCCATATGAGAGGCATGATTTTATCCTTTTTTGAAAACTATCTTTAAACCGTTTTCTCCAAATAAATAAAAAGTTAACACTGGAGTTTTTTTTTTTTTTTTAATTTATCAGAGAGAGAGAGGGAGAGAGAGCGAGCACAGGTAGACAGAATAGCAGGCAGAGGCAGAGGCAGAAGCAGGCTCCCCGCTGAGCAAGGAGCCCGATGTGGGACTCAATCCCAGGACGCTGGGATCATGACCTGAGCCAAAGGCAGCTGCTTAACCAACTGAGCCACCCAGGCATCCCTGCATTCATTTTGATTTTTAAGATAATGCCTTACAATATTTTTATCTTTATTATGGAGTATTTTTTGTGCTCCCTTAAGTTTTGTGCCCTGAGTATGGGCCTCACTTGCCTCATCCTAATCCCAGCCCCGCTTGGCCATCCATACTTTTTAGAGCTTCTCACTTAAGGCAGTCTAATGGACAGCCAGGGTTGAGAACCACTGACTAGTTGATCTGTAAGGTATCCTGCATCCGTTTCTGTGTTGCCCAGTACGGTAGCCACTAGCCACCTAGGGCTACTGAAAACTTGAATAGTCCAAATTGAGATGTGCTGTAGCTTTCGAAGTCCGAGTACAAAACATGTAAAATAGGTCATTAGTAACTTTTATACTGAGTACACATGGAAACAATATTAGTTTTCTGTTTGGGGAACATCCTTTCCTTGATACTGATTTCTGAATCAATCAGGTAGGCTAGTCGTGATGCTGCAAAAATTTTTAAAAAACCGACTCAGTTCTTAGTTGTTTATAACAGCTCTGTGATTCTTGCTTGTGTTTCATTTCCCACATGAGCTGGCATGGGTCTCTGCTCACGGTTGGCCCACTCGGGGGCCTAGGCAAAGGAAGCTCCATCTCAGTGTGCTATGGACATGGTGACTCTTGAAGTGGCTCTTGGAAGGCTTCGACACAAAAAGGATCTGTGTCACTAACGGCTCAGAGATCAGGCCCAAGTAAGATATACGGCCATACTTGACTTCAGGGAGAGGGCTTAGGAAGTATAAGCCTGGTATGAACCTAGAAGGAGGAGAATCAGCACATTTGTGAACAGCACTAATGATCGCCACCGTGGCAGTCACCTGGCCCGAGGAAATGATCGTTGGTGGTTATGGAGCTATTTAGGACCATGGCACACTGCCTATGTGTGTGTGAGACCAGCCCTGCCCCACACTGTCGCAGGCAGTAAACATGGCACTTTTCTCCATATGGCTTTCATTACAACTTCATTTCATTAGGAAATCAGTGGGGGCATTCTGTCGCATTACAGAAATACCAAGGACGAGACCCACCAAATTGCTTACAGACTCCAGAATGCTTCCTTCCGATATTCAGCAAGGAAAATACACGTGTGAGGTGATCTCATTTCCCTTTTTTCCCTCTTCAGAGCTTGGACAAGAAACATTGGAAATTCTGTGATCATAATGGAAAGAAAGACATAAATGTCGGGAACAAGGACTTTCGAGGATTCTTTCGGTAGCATTGACAAGGATGTATTGCTAATGCTGCTTCTTTTTCTGGAAGGAGCACCCACATTAAATCTGACCAAGGATGGCAGCGGGTAGCAGAGGCTACACTCATCTTTTTAGACTTAGCGTAGCTCATGGAGGCAGTAACGGTTTCGAGAAGTTAAGAATTCAACATAGCTTTTCCCCCCTCTCTTTTGTAAGGTGAACAGACTTGGGGGTTAGAGAGACGTTTGTGCTCCTTGAGCTGAAGAATACATAAGGGGTACCTAGATTAAATACTTATTTGAAATCATTCCCATCATTCTTGGACTGGATTGGTAATAATATTTTAGAAGTACAAATAGTTCTTAGGGGAAAAAGATACATAGGGGACACCCTTGGTGTAAGAGAATCATTGTCTGGCTTAATGGATTCAAATGTTAGTTATGTGAAGTGCCTGGCTGTGTGATCTTGGGAAAGTGCTGACACCATTTGAGCCCAAATTCCCCAGTATAATCTGGGAGAAATAATAGCTTCCCACAGAAGAGATGGGAAGGTTGAGGAGGTAATGAAGTTAGTGCTTCGCTCGGTGGCCAACACATAGTGGGTGCTCTGCAAATGCTTGTTTATCATTTGTCTCTCCAGGAAAAGGCAGTAAAGAAAACAAGAGTGCAGTTCAGACCAGGGGCAGACAGACCCTGGGATCTAAAAAGACAAGAACCCATCTCAGGAAAACTGGAGCAAGGATATTGTTGGAGAATTTCCAACGACTCCTTCCCCTCACCTTAGAGTTTTAGGACATCATGTTTTTCATCTCTGACTCTTTTCTTGTACTTTCTTTTTATTGTTTGTTCTTCTTCTCGTTGACCCCAACTCCCCCCTTTTGGTGGATTCTTCCCGTGTTTAGATTTTATCCTCTCTTTTCTTCTTCATATTATTCTGTCCCTCCATCGCCCCCAGTCCATATTTCTCTTTCTTCCCCATTTCAGCTCTCATCCTTTGTGGGGTGTGTAGCACAGGTGACCTGGAGACAGAGCCAGTCATGTTGTGGGCACCTTTTTGCCCCTTTCTGCCATTCTCCTCACCTTCAGTGGGGCCCCTCTCTGCACCATCCGCTGATCGCCTGGGGTCATAGCAGTCTGTTTTTTGGTACTAAACTTTGTTCTTAGAAATGAATCTGGTCAGAGCCACAAAGATGTCAATAGCACATAAAATTTGGTGATTTACTTTCCCCAGAAATACTAGAAACTTCAACCAAGTAGAAAGCTTATAGCCAAAGAAATAAATCTCTAATAATCATCTCAGGCAATAGGAGGATATTTTGGAGGAGGGTATGGAGGATATTTTCTTCTGGGAAGGAGACTTTCCCTGCCAAATATGCCTAATCACAGAACTTGTTCTGCTTTAATATTTTCGAAGATGAAATAAAATAGATTCTAAGAAAGCTAATGTTAGATTTAGCCACCTTCTGGCATGTGGAAGTGTTTTGGTCTAATCAGTTTGCAGCTAAAAACTATTTAATTCCAAAAGGATTCTGTAGAGCAGATGTAAAAATTAATTTCAGGTAAATTAGTTCAATATGGCTTTTAATTCTTTCTTATATTTTACCAATTTTAACAATTTGTAAGGGAATATGAGCTCCATTATATGTGTTTGCAAACAGCATGAATCAATCTAATCCAAGAGTCTTACGCATTCTGGCAGTGTCCTGCAGTGTGGTGGGGAGTGCCTGGTGGTAGTTGGGCCAATCTATTCACTGTTGACCTCATGCTTAAGGTCTACATGCTTTTCAAGAGCCTCTAAAAGGAATTGATACCCCCAAAATTGTATTTGTTCTCAAGTATGAGAAATGAAAGGTAATAAATATAGAATGGAATGTTGGCAAATTCTCAATTGCTCAATTCTGTCATTACTTACAGATGACTTTTATTTATTATTTTTTAAAGATTTTATTTATTTATTAGACAGAGAGAGATCACAAGTAGGCAGAGAGGCAGGCAGAGAGAGAGAGGAGGAAGCAGGCTCCCCACTGAGCAGAGAGCCCGATGCGGGACTCGATCCCAGGACCCTGAGATCATGACCTGAGCCGAAGGCAGCGGCTTAACCCACTGAGCCACCCAGGCACCCTACAGATGACTTTTAATATGAGAGGTGACTATATTTGAATATGTGTGATGTCATGTGGAATGGGTTTTCCACAACTAAGAGCGCGTGGGTCTCTCAGGTCTCTCTCAGGTCTTCTCAAGTCCCTCTCTCTCAGATAGAGAGAGAGGGAAGCAGGCTCCCTGCTGAGCAGAGAGCCCAATACGGGGCTCAATTCCAGGACCCTGAGATCATGACCTGAGCCAAAGGCAGAGGCTTTAACCCACTGAGCCACCCAGGCACCCACACCTGTACTTTTAAAATCAGAACTCCTCCTGGGAAGAAACTGCTATATGGAGGTAGAAGGATGCCATGGACTGAATTGCTTGTCCCCCTGATTCATAGGTTGAAGCCCTAACCCCCATGTGACTGTATTGGAAATAGGGCCTTTAAGGCAGTGAGTGAGGTTAAGTGAAGTCATAGGGATGGGCCCCTGTTCCAATAGAATTGGTGTCCTTATTAGAGAGGTTACAGAGACACCAGAGATTTCTCTCTCTCTCCCTCAGCCACGTTGGGGCACAGCGAGAAAGTGGGCATCTACAAGTCAGAAAAAATGCACACACCAGGAATCAAATTGTCTGGGTACCTTTTCCTTGGACTTCCCAGCTCCCACATCAGTGAGAGATGAATTTCAGTTGTTTAAGCCACCCAGTCTGTGGTGTTTTGTTATGGTAGCTCAAGCAGACAGAGACAGAGGATATTCATTGATAAGTAGCTTTGAGTGGGGCCCGGGAACTCAGGTCATGCTTCAGGATCAAGAGATGGTCCGTAAATGTCTCCTAAGACTGCTGAGCTACAGGGCTTTTGCCTGACCAAGGTGGGTGTGCATGTTGGAGACCGAGCTGAACTTCCCAGGATCCAGCGCCACTACACCCCCGCCACCCTCCAACCCTCCCCATCCCCGTGGAGCTGCCTGTTTACCCTCCCCAGGCCACACTCAGCCTTCCTCTAACTACAGGTTAAACTAATTTTTCAAGAATATCTGTCTGAAGGAACACTGAATTACTCGCTGCCTAGATCACCACCACCCCCATCCCCCCGGCCAGCCATCAGCTTCATACCTCAAAGTCATAGCCAATGCCATGGGCCTTACACATTTGGAGGAAGACATAGTGGAAAATCAGCGAGAGATTGTTGTGCTTCAGCTGGGTACTCATCACCGCATAGCGAATGGTTGCTGGGGACTGGAAAAGACCACAGCTGCACATAAGACTCTTTACAAACTATTTCAGTCAACTCTTAGCTTTAGGAAAGTTGTAGATTAACAGAAAAGTTGTGAAGATAATACAAAGGGCTCCTGTTCCCCTCTGCTTAACGTTGTGCCACGTTTGTCCCAGGAGGACACTCATTAATCAGACCTCCTCACTGCTGTTATCTGAAGTCTGTTCTTTATTTGGATTTCATTCATTTTTCCTCACTCCCTTTTTCTTTTCTATGATCCCACCCAGGATACCGCATTGTATTTAGTTGTTATGTCCCCTTCGGTCCTTTTGGGCTGTGATGGTTTCTCAGATTTTCCTTGTTTTTGCTGATCTTGACTGTTTCGAGGACTGTGGATCAGGTGGTTTGTAGAAGGTCCTCTGTTGGTACTGTCTGATGTTTTTCTCCTGATGAGACTGGAGTAATGTGTTTCTTGAGAAGAGGCTTACCACAGGATCACCTCAGACCAAGGGTACATATACCTGACTTACCACTGACGATGCCAATTTTGATCTCCCCAAGGTCGGTTTTGCCAGGTTTTTCACCGTAAAGGTACTTTTACCTGATTCTGTACTATACTCTTTGGAAACCAGTCACTAAGGAGAGTCTGCCTTCCTGAGAGAGAATTTTGATGCCAGTTGCTTTCTTTGTTTGAGAAAGTGCTATTCTTTATCTTGCTTGCCGATCAGTAGGAGCTAGCCCAAAGAGACTGTTAGGCCTGAAGTATTTCAACTATAGCATTTCCTAAAAACATTTAAAATTGAGTACGTACCAAAGAAAGTACTATTTTGTAGCACATCCTTTGTGAGATGTGATATTTGTCTTTGGAAATCAGCTACATTTATTCTTGGAGAACTGGAAATTTGGAGAATAGCCTGTAGGGTCATGGTCAACCTTGAGACATAGAAAATGAAGGTGCCTGGCCCAGATTTTAAATTTTGGGGGTCCTTGGGTGTGGGGGCAACCAGGTGCTTGTCTTTGTGCAGTGTCTTGGAACAAGAGAAGGAAAAGGAGGTTCTGTTGGTCCACGGGAGGCTGCAAGGATTATAATGGCCTGACATTGTCTGTTGTGAAATGTCAAGGCCTGCCCTCTCTATCTCTGAGATAATGCAAGAAACTGGGGCTGACTGAGTGCCCAGGAGAGGATGAACATATTTTCCCTGCCTGTGTAACACATACGCATACACACACTCTTTCACTTTCTCTCTCTCAGATTTCACATTCACCTTCTGTGACTTATTTCCTCCCATACACTATCTTTTCCTTCAACACTTGTGGAAAATACTGTGTCCAGTGGTCATGTTTTTAGTACTATTAAGCCTCTTCTTCCCATGTATAGGCAGAGTCCAGATCTATAAAGGTGTTAGGCTCCCACGGGCTAATGCATCTTGAGCTGTACATCTCCATTAACATTGTCCCATTTGTAGCCACTGAGTATTTTACTTTTGTCAAAGAAAATCCACTTGACCCTCACATGCCTCACAACTGTTCTTTGTTACCCCTCTGACCTATCATGGATTAGTCCCCTGGCTGCCTCCCTGGCATGACGGGAGTTCTCTGAAGAAGGCAGGAACTGTTTGGTTCCCAAATCACCAGGTTGGATGTAATGTCCCACAGAACAGGCGTTCAGGGTTTCCTGAATGAAAGAAAGAACGGGTGGATGCATACAGTAGGGTGGGTCTAGAGCGCTTGCCTCTAAAAGAAGAGGCTCTTCCGATGTAAGTCAGGGGACGTCCCATCAGCGAGTGCTTTGGGGCAGAAGCAGGCCCTAGAGAATGACTGAAAATCCCCAGAGAATAATAGCTCAGGGCAGTCATTTCCAGGCCTGGCCCCCAGTAGACCATCTTTTGGAGGATAGTGTAGCTTTGGTGGATGTGGTGGGGTTATTGGTGGGGTAATGAGAACCCACTAAGAGAAGCGCTGGCTCAGCAGTCCGGTCAGTGTGGAGGAGCGTGACCACCAGGCTGGTTGGCCCTTTCATGACAGGCTGCGCCACGTTCCCGCCTTCACAATGAAGGCCCAGAAGCCTGAGCTTTTGCATATGGAAGTGAACTGTAAATACTCTGGAATTCCATTGTGGTTACTGAGCATGTAATTGCGTGGTGATTACCATGAATTCACAAGATAATTCCAAGGTTATTTTTGTCTTTTAAACGTGTCTTATGCTGCCATAGGATATAAACTAGCAAGCCCCAGACTAGGCCCCAGTCAGCCAGGGAGAGAGGTAGACAGGCATCTGGTAGCAGGAGCAGCTCATCGCTGTGTATCTTGGCCCCAAAGCACAGCAGAGAGCTGTCCAGTGTTGCCGGACGAGTAAGGGCAGGCTGTCCCGAGGTTTCTTCCTCTCTACAGAGACAGACTACTATTTTCCCTCCTCCCAGACCTGGGGTTAGGATTCATAAAGAGTCTGAGAGAAAAGCCAAGATAGTTAGTCCATGTTTCCAGGCTGTGTCTTTTCCACTACCATCAACATCCCACTCGAGAGCTTTATGGCCTGGACAGCTGCTTCTCCTTCCTACTTGGGAGGTGGGGATGCAAGCAGAATTCTGTGGTGGATAAGTTATATGGGGTCAGAAAGACTGAAGTTCAAAACCCGACTGACCTTGAGTGTGTCACTTAACTGCTCTGACTTTTAGTGACTAAATAAGCACCTAGCACAGCATCCGGCCCCAGACAAATGGTAGCTATAAATACTGTTGGTCTTTCTTTGAAAGCATCGATAGGACTGGCAGCATTTGGGGCCTCCCCTAAATGTAATTTCCCAGGCTGTTCCTTCCCCTGCTGGTACCTGGATTCTGAACATTACCCCAAGATTGTTTCTCAGACCCAGGTTGGTCAGTGCTCAGAACTCTTCAGTGTCTCCTCCTTGCCTTCAAGATGAAATTCCGACACGTGGCTTGGTGCGCAGACTCTCCCACACTGGCTTGGGGGATTGCTCCAACCACTTTCCCCACTTCCTCCTTCCCAAAGTCTCTGCCCCAGGCCACCTGGTTCATGGCTAGCTCCTCACAGACCATGGACTCTCCTGCTGGTGAGGTCTCCTTTCCCTCGCCACTTAGTGACTGCCCCGGTCTGTAAGGCTAGGCCAAGTTCCTTCTTTCTAGTAGCGTGTCCCCTGTCCCTGCCAGTCCCAGTTCACAGTCGTTTCTCCCAAGAACTCCGGCTGCACGTTGAAGGGCTATCACTCACTGGCGCTGAAATAAGGCCTTGTGGTTTTCCTTATGTATGTGCTATCTACGTTAGCTTTCCTTTTCAAGGACAGAGACTTTGTCAAATGTCTTTGTATCCCTGATGCTTGGTGAAATTCCTGGCTTATGGTAAGTACTTAGTAAATGTGTTATAATGCCAGTGAAGATGACCATATGTGATATACCTACTCTTTTTAGACTTAACCAATTCCACAGTTCCTACAGGAAAAAACTATTGCTAGTCTAGGTTTGTCTTTTATTCAATAGCACAGGTGTGACAGTGTTGTTGTGAGGATTAAATGAGTACCTAAAGACCTTAGAACAGTGTCTGGCACAGAGAAAACAGTCAAAAAAATGCTAGTGCTTATTATCATTTGCTAAACAAAATAATTTCACAAATAAGGTAAGTTATTTAAAAACCAACAGACTTTTTCATCAGAAAGGGCCTTGAATCAGAATGCTTGTGCTTTGCTACTTACTTAACTTTATGACCTTGGGCAGTTCACTTAACTTTGCATAGCCTCAGCTTCCTAATCTTTAAAATGGGTATGATAATCGTGTCTTATCTATTCCTTGGGGGTCATGATGGGGATCAAATAAGCTCATATCAATTTAAAGGATAAAACATTATGCAAATAGAAAGCATTTTTTTTTAAAGGTTGATGGTGTAATCAACTCTCTTCTGATGCTATAAAATCCATTTAGGTTTGGGAAGGAAATCACAAACCTAGATGGATTTTACAGCAAGAGGAGACCCCTCTGTGACCATCTGGCCCTTTCAGTGCTGCGTCTTGACCTAGCTCAGAGGGGATTACAAGCCAGTAGATAATGGCCGTGTGCCTGGAAACAACCTCCTCACAGAGGGAGATGAAACCTCCTTTGGAAGAAGAGCTTTCTTTATGGCCTCAACCAGAGACTTCTTTAGGGGTGAGCCTAAACAGTACTCTGGGGCCAAATGACTGACTCTTAGCCAGTGCGAGGCAGTTTGCTCAGAACAGTGGTCAGACATACAGGCTTTAAGGTCTGGCAGGCCTGGGCTTAAATTCTGGCTTCCACTCATACTTGCTGAGTGACTTTCCACAAGTTGCTTGACATTTCTTAACCTCGGTCTTCTTATCTAAAAATGAGTGTAAGAGCCTGGGTGGCTCGGCTTGGATGGCTTAGTCAGTTAAGCGTCTGACTCATGATTTTTTTTTTTTTAAGATTTTATTTATTTATTTATTTGACAGAGAGAAATCACAAGTAGATGGAGAGGGAAGCAGGCTCCCTGCTGAGCAGAGAGCCCGATGCGGGACTCGATCCCAGGACCCTGAGATCATGACCTGAGCCGAAGGCAGCGGCTTAACCCACTGAGCCACCCAGGCGCCCCATGACTCATGATTTTGGCTTAGGTCTTGATCTCAGGGTTGTGGGATCAAGCCCTACATTAGGCTGCATATTGGGTGTGGTGCCTGCTTAAGATTCTCTTCTCCCTCCCTCTGCCTCTTCCCCTGCATGCACGCTTAAAAAAAAAAAGTGAGCATCATAACAGCATCTGCCTAATATATTGGGTTGTATAAAGATTCATGTGAGGCACTTAGTTTCAGGACCTGCTGTGGAGTAAGGCTTGGTACATTTTGATGTTATTATGTTATTATATGTATTATGGTTATTTATTGGCCTATGCCTTTTTTTTTTTTTAAGATTTATTTATTTATTTATTTGAGAGAGAGAGAGAGAGAGAAAATGAGAGAGAGAGAGAGAGAGCATGAGAGGGGAGAGGTCAGAGGGAGAAGCAGACTCCCTGCCAAGCAGGGAGCCTGATGTTGGGACTTGATCCCAGGATGCCAGGATTATGACCCAAGCCGAAGGCAGTCGGTTAACCAACTAAGCCACCCAGTGCCCCATCTCTGTGTCTCTTGATAAACTCAGAGCTCTTTGCTGCTTATCCTTACATCCTCTGTGCTTAGGAGAGCACCTGACACACTATAGGTGCTGAATAAGTCGGTTGAATTTTCTTCTAGCTGGTATTAACCAGCTAGTTAAGGTGATGGCTGATGGGGACTTAGGATCTGACTTCTCATTACAATATTACTTTCTAAAAGATTTTGCTGGAAAAAGACCTTCTAATGAAAGGCTGCAGTATGGAGGGATGGGCCCTTGCTGTGTCCCCTTACAGGAGACAGTGAGATGCCCCCCTCAGAACCCCATTGTGCATGAGACTGCCTGGGCTGGGCTTGGTGCTGAGAGCAACCCATTTAACAGGCCCCTTAAAATCAAATCCTTCAAGAGACCTTGGTGGTCACTTAGACCTCCTTTATTTTGCAAACGAGGAAACGGAGGCCGAGAGAGATCGGAATTCATGATCCATAACTTTGAGACCAGTGCTCTTCACTCCGAATTCCCATTGGCTACATCTGGAATGTGCGGACATTTCAGAGGCTAGCCTTTACTAGTAAAACGGGGGAAAAATAGGAGAGAAAATATTATCAGTAGGAGTCTAGTCTTATTAAACTACCTTTCTAAATCACAATCTAACAAGAACACTTCAAGCCAAATAAAGGAAGCTCGAAATACTCCTTTTCACTGGAGAATATAATTTTGATTCAGCCACAATTTAAATTGATTTAGTTCTGAGCACCAACACTTGAAGTGTGGAGTGTATTCTATTTTCGCCATGATACTTGTTTTGACAGTGATGCATTTCAGTTGACATAGTTGAAATCCTCATGTAATAAATCTCTGCCTGAAAATTAATCATGTTTATAATATTCTGAGAATTAATAACACCCATTGCTCAAATCATTAACTTAAAAAAGGAGCTTCCAAAATCTGTTCTCGGCAGTGAGGGACCACAAATAAATGAACGTTTGATAAAATAATCCAAGTAGCAGTTTAACAAGCGTAAACTTGAATGTGGCCGCAATAACACAGAACTATTGTTTAAAGGTTGGCAGAGGCTGATGAGGTTCTTACGTCAGTTACGAAGCAGGCATCCACATGCATAATGAACTGCTCTCTGAATTATTAATGTGTTGCTTATTTAGCCTCATCTGTCTAGAAGATAATGTATCCTAACTCTAATGAGTGATTGGTTTTGTACATAATTACAGTAGCAGCAGTAGCAGGGAAATGTGTGCCTTCAAAGAAGGAGTTCTAAAAATAAAGTCATCACATCAACTCCGTTGTTGTGGCATTCTATCAAAATCAAACCCGAAGCATTTGAGAATTCATAATAAATTACAGGAGACAGAATCATTATTAACATCATAATTTAACACAAAAGGTTTTACTTAATCATTCATTACAGACCATGTGCTGTTAAAATGCTTGTAAATGGCTTGTGTTGTTTTAAGATGTTTGCAAATATGGTTCCCTTTGGCCACTCAACCACCTGTGGTGTGGAGGGGCCACAGAGGAAGAGGAGGAGTAGGAACCATTGGAAAGGGTAGTGCTTTGTCCTCATTCTGACAGAATGTTAATTAAAAGTTAAAAATGTCGCTAGGTAGCTCCTTCTCTTTTCTCAAACATGCATGTCTGGGAATCCCCCCTCCCCACACCTGGTTTCTGACTTCAGTGGGGTAATCGTGGAGGACACTAGAGCAGAAGCCCTTGCCCCTGGAGTGACTGGCTCGAGGTGACACTTTTTTGCCACCTGTTTCTGATTTGGGACAATAGCTCTTTGTAGAGCCCAAAAGAGTCTTTGCTTTCCCCCTGCATAGCAGATTATTTAAAGGAATAGGCTCAAAGCAGAAGCATTTCGTAGGCTTAGCCCTGAATGCGCCCTTTTTATCATTGTGGGTACGTTGGTGCCTTTCCTTTTTCTTCAATCTTCAAAGGGGGCCGTCAGCTGACTGATTATAAACCTGATCGCATCACAGCCTCTTCACACTTGTTCAGGAAGCTTCAGTTATGTTGTAAATTGCATTGTATGTGCAAGCATGGCTGCTTCTTTTAAAAATGGCCTATCCCGTGTGTACGCATACATGGGAACGCACGCATGCACACATGCACAGTGGTACCAGGCCGAGAACATCCATCTATCTGTCTAAAACCACAAGCACTTTCAATTTATCCGTACATCAGAAAACCTACATAGCTTTTCTTTAGTGATTGTAGAGACATTTGAATTATTGAAGATCATAATGCTTCCCTCTTGAGTATAGGCAGTTCCTAGAAGTGTTTAACACTCTTGATCACAGGAGAATTCCCGTATATTGCCTGTAGCTAGGATTGAAACCTATAGGCAAGATGGGGAAAATGGGAGAGTGCTTCTAATTCAGAGTACCACTTCTGCTCACAGCCTTCTGAAGCAACATACTTCAATGTGGCAAATTGTTTTGGAAAAGCCTTGAATTGAATACTAACTCAGCCTCCAGCTTCCTTTTAGAAATGGCATGGAGTTAGGTTTGCTAGGCCACAAGGCTCAAGTTTTACTGCTGTCCCTCCCTCCAGTGTTGAACTTAGGGTCCTGTCCCTTTAGTGAAGATGGGGGCCACAGGTGGAGTTGGTCCTGGTTGATTCTCAGTGAAGTCCTGGGACCTAATTAAAAGGGACCTGTTCTCCCCATTCCAACTCTGCCCCTCCCCCTCCCTTTTTAAAAGGTTTATTTGAGAGAGAGAGAGAGAGAGAAAGCCCGTGATC
The DNA here is from genome assembly GCF_964662115.1 of Mustela nivalis. Classification (NCBI taxonomy): domain Eukaryota; kingdom Metazoa; phylum Chordata; class Mammalia; order Carnivora; family Mustelidae; genus Mustela; species Mustela nivalis. Next base: position 99,641,720 of record NC_139025.1, read on the forward strand.
AGGGGAAGGGGCAGAGGGAGAGGAAGAGAGAGAATCTTAATTAGGCTCCAGGCCTAGCACAGAGCCCCCTTCTGCTCCCATATTCCATGTGCAGGAAGAACCATCTGGTCAACTTGACCCTCGTTCTCCTTTCCCAAAACCAGTCCAGCCCACTGTCTCCATGGAGATTTGTACTTTGTTGCCCTGGGTTCTAAGGTTGGTAAACCTCCACCAGCCCCAAGATTGTTGGCTCCAGCCACCCTAGCAGCGGGGCTAGTGATGAGATGGGAGGTTGGGCCGTAGAAAGTGGCAGATCATGAAGGCCCTTGTTAACCCAGCTGGGAAGTTGGGATTTTCCTGAAGATGACAGGAATCATTTCAAAATCATAAGTAGGGAAGCGGCATGCTCAGATCTGCTTTTCACTTTGACCATCTTGATGGTATGTGTGGTTAGGCTGATGGGGAGGGTCAGGAGGCAGGGAATCTTAGTGAGGAACATAACTAAGACAGTATCTCTGTGGAGGAGGAGGAGGGATCAGAGTCAAGGCTAGCATCAGCAGGAGCTGGTGTTGACTGGTTGTGGGGGTAGAGGTGTCCCATCAACCTCTGGCAGGACCCACCACAAGGAAGTATGGGGGAGGAGAGATGAGGAATGTAGTTTGAGACAGCTTGGCCTTGAGGACTCTAGAGGAGTTCTGTAGAATGGTGGATCTGGGAGTGGAGCTCAAAAACAAGATTGGAGCTAGAAAAATATGGCTTTTGTCAGAAGTTTCTGGTAGTCAAAGAACTTGTCCAGGGCTGCAAGATGAGAAGAGATGGAGGGAAATGTCCCAATAGACCCACCCTTGGAAAAATCCATGCTCTTTCATCCTTCCAATACGGTGCCTTCCCTTTCTGAATGCTCTCTCCCCCTTTCCTTTGGCCAATACATGCTACTCCAGAAACCTGGTTTGGAGAGGCTAAGTGACTTTCCTGAGGTTCTTTCTTCTCTCTATACTCAAAAAGCTGGGCACATAGCCAGAGCTCAGGAAGTGGCGATGGAGTGTTGCTGAACACCATGGGGAATCAAGAAGCATCTGTTGCTTACCGACACTGAGAGGGCATTAAGGCAGCTCATTTTCTTCTCTTTCTTAGGAACAAAGGGCACTTTCAGGGTGCTCAGACTGCAATCCAGATGGCCGTTGGTCAGGTATAAGGTGAGCTGAGTCAGGGCCAGCTGGTCACTGTATGAGAGGTTGAGGCCTGTTGCCCACACCTGATTAAAACAGAAGGCACAGAAGTGAAGGTAAGATAAAAACCTGGAGAGAAAGCTCTAACCCCCACTAACCAGCCCAAACCATGTCAGACCCAACCAAACCAGTGCACACATGACTAAATGGAGTAGATGTTTTTGCTTTTTCTATTTCCTTCAGCTGAAGGACAGAGCCTCTAGTCTGATTCTAATTAGAAGACTGAACATTCTTAGGAATTCTTAGGAAGTTACAAAAATTAAAATACCCAGCCAAGGTAATCTATGGAGTTGCACAGTTCCAGGCTTATGGGGACTTTGATTCTCCCAGGTGTTTTGCCATTTTTAGGAGAAGGAAGATAACAGGGTCTCGACCCAGCCAGTCCTTATCCTGTATGAGTTCCCCAGTTGTGCAGTGTTTTCTGTTGAGAAAAATGGACTGGACAGAAGCTTCAGATGATGGGGAACTAAAGAGGAGTAGACAGAGGGGGAAAGAGGAAAAAAGGGCAGTTTGCTCTGATTTCAGAAAAAGCAGTGCTAAGAAATCTCACGATGAAACTTTAGGGAAACTCATGATTGGCCCGTAAGTCTTAGCACTACCCCCATTTGTCACGAGTGTAGGAAAGTCATTTTGCCACCCCACGGTGCCACAGTATCCTTAACTGGGAGATGAGAACTGTGAGAACACCACCCTAGCTGAACAGCAGGGCTATTAGAAGAATACTATGATGCAATAAAATTAAAAGGCTTTGAAAAATAGACACATGTGAGCAAGAACTTACTGTAAGCCCCTCGATAACTAAGTAAGTCCATTAATTCCTTTGACAGATATTTACTGAGCATCTACTATAAACCGGGGATGGCAGAAGTGGGTCATGTTCTACCTCTCCCCTCTCCTGAGGCAGACCATCATCCTTAACTGCCCGGCACCACCCATCCCCATACTGAATACGGAAGCACCCCCAGCACCATCCTCAGTTCAATGCTCAAGGCTAGTGAAGGCAAGTTCAAGGCAATTGTGCCAGTTACTGGAGAGTCAAAGGTAGATGGGCACAGGTGCTGGCATCCAGGAGGGCCAGACAGATGCATACGTGTTCAGTCATTGACAACACAGTGTAATACGTGATATAATAAAGGGATGGAACAAAGTACTGCCGAGTCAGAAAGCACAGACTCAGTTTGTCTAGCAAAGTCAGGGCTCCATCACAGAGAAGGTGACATCTGAGCTTTGACCAGCAACACGATGTGACTGGCTTCCATGTATCAAGTACCTGCCAAGTGCCAGGTGCTTCCCAGACATCTCAGATCTTGACAATAACCTAAAAAATAACAGTCCCATGTCTTAGAGGAAAAAAACACAGGATCACAGAGATACCTAAGGCCACACAGCCAGGAAGTGGCAGTGCTGGGATTTGAATCCTATTCTTTCTGGCTCCAAGTCCACTCATTTCCCATTCCCTGCTGGGGGAGATGGCCCTGATCGGGGCCCAGCCGTCCTGCAACCGCACCAGTTTCCCAGTCACATTAAAAGCTTCAGTTGCAGAGGGTGAAATCATGGCCTTGTTTACTATAATCCATGCCATGAAAGTGTCTTGTGGAGAAAACATGAAGTATTGTATTTCTGGAGTATGCTGTAATTAGCAGTAACGCATTTTCACTGTAGGAAGTTGGAAATAAACAGATTTTCATGAAGACTTGATTAAACATTTTTTCCTCTTAGAAGGCCTCCATGTGCCCCCCACACCAACTCTGTATGTTACAATACATAGTACATCTGCCCTAGAGTGGACTCCTCTCAAACAACTCTAGCAGTGAGTGACTTGAGTAAGCATTGAATGTAAATGGCATCATTATAAGGATATTAAGGGGTCAAGCTGTCAAGGCCCCTTGCTAAACTGAAGCTAATTTCAGGAGTCATACTCACACAGTAATGCCCTTTTATAATAGCAAATAAATCACATTTGCAACAATTGTTAAAAACTAACTGCCAAGTATCTGTTGCAGTTGTAAATATCCTATTTGTCAACTTAAGTATTTCCTGCTGTATGGCAGAAAATGCAAATCAGATGGGGACAGCTACTTTTTCTTAATAGGAGAAAGTAAACTTGCTGTTCTTGCATGTCAGGCATTTTTTTGTCCCCTAGAGCTTCTCTTTTGATGTTTTCATGTCCTTGATTAAAGGGAAGTGTATATAACCAACAGTGTAAATATTTGTGTTAATATTATTAATGTTTTGGTCATAAGGATTTTTAAAAACTTAATTCACAGTATAGTTCACATGCATTGTTACTTCAGTCTCAAGTATACAGTGTAGTGATTTAGAGCTTCCATTCATCGCCTGGTGCTCGTCATGACATGTGTACTTGTGATCAGGATTTTAACGGGAATGCAGCACAGTATAGGGGAAGAATGAGAACCAAGGAGTCAGCCTAACTCTGGCCCTCGCAAAGAGTGTACATTTGACCAAGGTGTGTAAACGCCTTCAAAATCAGCAAATGATAATACCTGCCACACAGGGCTTTGAAAACAAAATAAATGCACCTAAAATTGCCTTACAAATGATAGAGTTCCGTACAAATGTTAATTTTAATGACTAAGCATTTCCTTGAAGGGTAGGATCTTAGGAGACACATTTTTAGTAGCCTGTGTGGCTATTAGATTGCCCTATTTAATAATTGTTTTCCCCATTTATGATCATTGTGCTCGGCCTCTCAACAGCTCAGCCCAGGGAGTGGTTAGATTTGGGCAAGGTTGGTATTACTCTGTCTCCATTTGACCAATGAGGATGCTGAGATCAGAAAGTGACTTCATGGTTTGCTTAAGATCATAGAACATGGCCGAGAATTCTGTTCTTTCTAGAGCCCCAGCACTTTTGCTTCCCTAGACTGCCCTAAATGATCGGTTCACAAAAGAAATCGTAGAACAAATTTCATTAAGCCCTTTCCTCAACAGCAGGCTTGCCGGAATTGCTCCGATAATTGTTCTGTTCTCCATCTGGTTTTTCTATTGAAGACACCGCCTGAGGCATGCTTGTTTTGTGTACAAGGGTTCCAGTCTCCCCCTCTAGTCTGTCAGCCCTTTAGGGGAAGCTGCTGAGTCTTTGTCTTCCCCCAGCAGCCCCTGTCTGGGGCAGGGCTAGGCTCACAGCAGGGCACATCAGCACCTCGGATGTGTCATTGTGAATTCCACTCCAACTTTTAAGGAACGGGATCTAGGTGGGCCTCTAGAATCTGGTTTCAGATCGCACTGTAGGAAATACACGGTGAGCATCTCCTCTGTGCCTCATGCTTTCCCACTTACCTCATTTAATCCTATTCTTGATTTTGGATTTCACTGTTAACCTTAGGAACCTAATCTCTGCACTGAATACTCCCTCACAGTTCAGATGAGCAGGGATGGCGGCCTGTACAAAAGCACTGTGAGTGGCGACGGAGAGAAGTGGATGGATTTTTAAGTGTTCAGAAGTGCCTTTGACGTGACTTGCAGGACTTCTAATGACTGGCTTGACAGGTTAATTGATTAGCTATGATGGTAAGGGAAAGACATCACTGAAGGTTAGTACTGGAAAGACCCTTAAAAATCATCTAATACAATCAGTTTACTTTATAAATGGAGCGAAGTGGTTTGCCCTCGGTTACAGAGCAGGGTGTCAAAGGTGTCGGATGAGCAAACGAGATGGCTCAGCTCCCAGTCATAAATCACTAGTTGATGATTGTTTGAATTACTGCTGGTGTAAAGATCATTTTGTTAAAAATGAGTAGAATGCTAGAGACATTTGCATCAAGGCCTTAAAAAGAATACATAACGAAAATATTCATCTCAGCATTTCTTGTGAGATCGAATAATTGCAGGTCCGAATAAATGTCCAACATTTGGGCATTGATTAAAAAGATTCTGACACGTTCAAGTGATGCAATCGTCTATGATATCATCACAAAAGATAACAATTGTGATTAACTTTTGACGGCATAGGAAGATACACAAAAACAGCAAGGATATAAAGTCAGAAAGGCAACTTGACTTCAGCTTTGCAAACATCATATTGTACATAGAGGAGAGACTCATAGGTGAGACTGACAAAATGTTAACAGCCAGTGGTGAATATTAGCAGAAATATTAGCAGTAAGTGCAGTTATATCTAGACTTTCATGTGTTTTCTGGAATGTACTATCTGATATGGTAGCCACTAGCCACTTGTGGTTATTGAGTTCTTAAAATGTGGTTGGTTTAGGGTCACCTGGCTGGCCCAGTTAGTGAAGTGTCTGCCTTTGGCTCAGGTTGTGATCCTGGGGTCCTGGGATCAAACCCCACCTAGGGCTCCCTGCTCAGTGGGGAGTCTGCTTCTCTCTCTCCCTCTGACTTTCCTCCTGCTCACTCACTCTTTCTTGAATGTGTGCACTCTCTCTTTCGAATAAATAAATAAAATCTTTTTTAAAAATGTGGCTGGTTTAAGTAGAGATGGGGTCTAAATGTAAAATACCTGATTTTACCTTACCTGATTTTTTCTTACCTGAGCAGGTAAGAAAGAATACTTTAAAACATCTCATTAGTAATATTTTATACTGATTGTATGTTGAAATGATAATTCTTTGGTTATGTGGGTTTAAATAAAACACATTATTAAGAATATGTTCTTCTATTTTTTTGTTATATTTTTAAACAGTGCTATTAGAAAGTGAAAAATTACACGTGGCTTACATTCTATTTCTATTGGATTGATTGCAAAAAAGCCCATTTTAAGCTCAGCAAGAGACAGGGCCAGTAGAGGTGTGGTGAGGGAATACTGCAGAGGCCCCAGCTTTCTCCTGCTCTGACGGGCCCTGCACTGGATGCGGCTGTATCAGGAGGCCTCGGGCAAAGCGGGCAGAACACAGAGCAGAAGGCAATCCAGAAACTATGACAACCTCATCGACCTTTAAACAAGCATGTGAGAAGCAGAAAACAGGATCAGGCAGCGGCAAGCTTGCCCACAATTGTTGCCTTCTCAGGTTTTGCGTCCTGTTGGGGCCACAAGCTCTGGGATGAAAAGATAATATGCCCCTGTGTGGAAGGTAGGGAGAGGGGCCCAGTACTGAGGCCTTTTCTCCTTGGGTGCTCCAGTCAGGTGAAGGTTGTTTGCTCACCGGGCTATGCTGGCCTCTTGCCTGTGATAGGCCAGGTGGGTGGCAGGCCGAGTCTGTGGGTGCAGGCACAGGTACACAGACCCACATTTTGTGACTGTTTCCACTTGGAAATAAAGTTTTCGTAGCAAAGAGTTTGGTCTCGCCAACCCTCTCTTATGGGCTTCTGGGTAGGTATGGGACTGACAGACAAATTTATAGATCAAACAACATTTGTGGAGAAATCAGAATTTTAGGACTTGAAGGATTCACTGATGTTTTACATATTCATCTCTAGGCTTTCTGTTCTTTTTCTACATCATCATCTTTTTTTTTTTTAAGATTTTATTTATTTATTTGACAGAGAGAGATCACAAGTAGGCAGAGAGGCAGGCAGAGAGAGAGGAGGAAGCAGGCTCCCTGCTGAGCAGAGAGCCCGATGCGGGGCTCGATCCCAAAGACCCTGAGATCATGACCTGAGACGAAGGCAGAGGCTTTAACCCACTGAGCCACCCAGGCGCCCCCATCATCTTCTTTTATTGTAAGGAGATGAACCTGAGGTCCTGACAGCCTATATGGCTTGCAGAAGGCCCCATCTTTGATACCAGCATCTGAGGCAAATATTCCTGATCCTTGGCAGGTTGAGTCTCTGGGCCACACTTTCCTTCACTTACCACTGGGGAGGATAATCCTGACAGACCCTTCCTCACTTGTGTTCAGCTGCATCTAGAGGCTGACTGGGAATTGTGAAGATTTCTCACTCTGTAGAGAATTTTTTTTAAAAGATTCTCCAGCCAAGGCAGGTGGGGATGAAACACCGAGAATTCACCTACCACAGGGATGGTATCAGGCCATTAGAGCAAAGCGTGATACAAGCTTACCCTTCTCAGCAGCCTGTCGTGGTTAAGGCACAGGTGCACCATCTCCCATGTAGTCCCAATATGACAGGAAGTCCACCATTGGGTTCTTTCTAGAGCAAGACCAATCCCTTTGTCAGACGCATGGGTCCCCAAAGCTATGGCTAAGTTAGAGAGGCGAGGCCACCTGTCTAGCCCCTCTGTTTGCTGGTCAGCACAGGCACGGGTAGCCAAGATTCCCTCTGTCTTTACTGGTTTGGCTAAATACAGAGGCAAGACCGTACCACTTTAGAAGCCAAAATCCATCGGTGTAACATGATCTAACTTATAATTTTAAAGGGTTACTCTGGTTGTAGCGGGGAGAAGAGATCATGAGGGGCCAAGGACAGAAACAGAGAGACCACTGCAATCCAGTGGGTGAGAGATGGTGGCAGCTGGACCCGCAGAGGAGGGGAGAAGTGGTCGTATTATAGATGCGCTTCAAAACTACAACCTGAAGGACTTGGTTGATGGGTTGGATGCAGGGTATGAAAGAAAGAGTAGTCAAGGATATCTTCAAGACCTTTGCCCTGAGAACATGAAAGGATGAAATTACTATGTTCGGAGTGGGGTAGACTACTAGAGGAATAGTGTCAAGGGTAAAATCAAGATTTCAGGTTTGGGCGTGTTGGGTTTGAGATGCTTTTGTTGAATATGTTTCAGAGGATGGGATGAGATCTCAGGTACGTTTTCTCCCTTCTTGGCTGTAAAAGCAGGAGGATACGCTTGGCTAGGGTATAGGGATAAAGCAGAATCCGTCCCTGCTAGGGAGGCATCTTTTTCTCTGCTATCACTTTCGGGCCTTGGGCTCAAGGCCATCCTTGTCTGAGGAGAGGCAAGCTCTATAGACCGTAGTCTATGGGACCTACAGGACATGGAGCCTTCCCTAGGGCACATGCTTCTCACAGTGTTTAGGCCAAGATGAAATAAGCTTGAGGAGGGTAGAGGCAGCTTGGTAGAGGAAAGAAGTGACTGCTCCTTGAGGGTAGTGGACATTGGAGGGACCTATGCCTTGAGGGTGGCTGGTGGCTTTGCTGGAATGGCAAGAGCACTGGACCAGACAGAGCTACAGGACCTGGCTGGGAGTGTTGGCCAGGCCCTTTGCTGTGTGACCTTAACTTTCTTCTTTCTGGGCCTCAGCTTCCTTGCATGTTAACGCAGACCTCTCTGCAATGGTCTCTGTCTTCGAGTCATATTGTGAGGGTCCAGGGACTCCAGGAGAAACTCTGTGAGTCTATTACTGTGGGGTCTGGCCGACTCAAATCCGTCTGGACCCTGACTTCTTCCCTGCGTCTCAGCCAGGACAGGCATAAGAACTCACTTGCTTGGCTCTTGACTTCAGTGTCTGTGCCCGCTCCTCAGAGATGGGGAGGACTTTTACCTCTTCTCAGATGCTGTTAAAAACAGGCTGGAGAATCCTGGCTGCAGAGAAATGTACTGCCTTAGGGAGCTACTAAGAGATACCTCTTCCCGTGTCGACCGTCAGCACGCAGCGTTGAGCTCCCCGGTGTAAACGCCATGCATGCTACTTGATTTTAAAGAGATGGCACAGTGCTCTCTAAGAATTTTCAGTTGGTAAAATATCAATGTGATGATGATATTTGGTAAGAATTGTTTGTATTATATTTTAAAAAGTGGATGGGAAGGCAGAGGGGATTGCAGCGTCTTGGCATGTTGCCACCTAGTGGCAGCTGCTGGGATGGCCCAGTCTCTTGGAGAGGCTAAGGAGAGCGGCTGTTCTGGGGAATGGGGCAGTCACCCTGGGGCTCTGATCAACAGTTGAGACTCTCCGTATTCATCTTGGAGGCCTTCCCCTTTGTCCCTATGGATCCTGTTTATCCTTCTGGCCACAGTTTAAACCACAGGCTGTCTCCCAGCAACTACAAGCATCCAATTTATGTTCCGCCCACCCTGGATACTGCCTTATATGGGGCGTTTAGAGTCTGTGAGGCCAGAGGCAGCAGAAAATCTGAGCCCTGACACTCCATGCTTAGGGCCCATGAGTCCACCATGCCTAGGGCCTCCATGATTTCCAAAGGCCTTCAAAATATTTGGATTCTGGGGGTGCCTGGGTGGCTCAGTGGGTTAAGCCGCTGCCTTCGGCTCAGGTCATGATCTCAGGGTCCTGGGATCGAGTCCTGCATCGGGCTCTCTGCTCAGCAGGAAGCCTGCTTCCTCCTCCTCTCTCTGCCTGTCTCTCTGCCTACTTGTGATCTCTCTCTGTCAAATAAATAAATAAAATCTTAAAAAAAAATATTTGGATTCTGGGGAAAAGAAAAAGTTACTGGCTCGCAAATATAAAAGGAAAACTACAAAGTAACCATAAATGTTTTGAAAAATACAGATGAAATTCAATATGTTGGTTAAATGGAACACAATTCATACAGTTGTATCTAAATCCTGTTCCATGAGAGCACATTTTAATACATTTACTATGACATAGGGTGATGGGCTCTCTGAAGCAAATAATACTCAGGGCCCAGAGAGGTCTTAAACAATTCTGTCCCGCAGACCTAAAACGACCTCCATCATTCCCACATCCCCATTTTATGGATGAGACTCTGGAAGGTGAAGGCACGGAATGAGGTCCCTCAGGGGAAGAGCTGGGACCAAAGCCCAGGTTTCCCGAGTTGTGGTCCAGCACTTTCCATGACACCTAGTCCTTAGCGTTAATAGTCCAGTTTGCGGTGCCAGAAGCTTCTCTGTGACTTCGCATGTTCTTTCAGGGTGTGTAGGGATCCAAAATGGAAAATACTGACACACCTACTACACCTGTACCATCAGCAGCTCTGTGGATGTTTTTCACTATTGTTAAAAACCCAACATTTAATATACGCTTGCCTTTTCTGTTTCCTTTCCCAAGTTACTTACACTACTTCTATTCATTTATGATCCTCCCTCGATTACTTTTAAGACTGATGGCCTAACTAATATTTGTATTAAGGTACAGAACTACATACTCATTTCTTTTTTCTTTTTCAGTGTTTCCTTATTTTTTTTTTATCATGAATTTTTAGAAGGCCATTTTCTTATTTCGACACTAGGCACTAAACTATAATAAACACGAAAACCCAATTTTTATAACCTATTACAGGTTTCTAGGACTAGTAATTGTATATGCTTCTTCCATGGCAATTCAATATAATAATCTCATACTGCAGATAGATATTCTCCTCCTTTAATTTTCATGCTATAAATGTCAGAGATGGTGAATAATTTGCTTAGTTGAGAAGTATTCCTTTAAAGTTACTACAAATAATCTCCAAAAGGCTTTTGTGTGGGTTTTCAAAGCGGAAAGCTCCTGCTTGGTAGCTCTCCCTGGGGAGGATCCCTGTGCCTGGTCATGGGGACACAGAAGGCTGTGGTGTAAAGGGAGACGAAGATGGGCACACCACGCTGGGCCCGTGAGGGCAATGAGTTAGCAGCAGAGTTCGCCTGTCCTTCCCAGTTTCCTTGACATGTGCAGCACATCAGAATTTTTTTGGGAAAGAACCACCTCTGTTACAGAATATGTAGGCAAGAAGCAAAGGCAGTGAGAGCTATGGCCTTGAACTTGGTCTAGTCCAGCCCCCTTAAACTCTAAGCTTGAGGCTGTAAGAAGAGAAGAGACCTGGGCAGGAGCAGAGCTCAGAGCCCTTGACTGCAGGTCCAAGGCAAGTTTGTTTACTTTTGGGAAATTCCTAGAGAGGAGAATTAGACCGAGAGCAGGGACTCATCTCACTCATCATATTTGCATCTTGCCTAATACCTACCGCAGCACTCTTGATATAAGTGTGCACAATAACTCTTTGTTGGATTACTCAATAATAAATAATACAAGGGAAAAAAGTCTTCCCTTTAAAACACAGACAAGAGAGATAACGCGTCAAACCCGTAAGGATGGCTGAAATAAAAAGACAATAACAAGTGTTGGCAAAGATACAGAGAAATTGGAAGCCCTATACGTTGCTAGCGAGATTGTAAAATGGTATAGCCACTTTGAAAAAAAATACAAAAACAGGTAAGCACTTTCTCAAAAAGTTAAACTTATGGTAGCCAAAAGACCCATCGATTCTAATCCTAGGTGTATAACCAGAAATGAAAGCATGCATTCACACAAAAACTTGCACACGAATGTTCACAGCAACACTACTCATACCAGTCCAAAGGTGGAAGCCACCCAGATGTCCATCTGATTGAACAGATGAACAAAATGTGGTCTGTCCATACGATGGGATATTTTTTTGGCCATTAAAAAAAATGAAGCCCTCATATCTGCTATGACATGGATGAACCTTGAAAACATTATGTTACGTGAAAGAAGCCGGTCGCAAAGGGATGTCTGCTGGATGATCTATTTATATGGAATGTCCAGAATAGGGAAATCTATAGAGGCAGAAAATCATTTCCAGTGGCTGGGGAAGAGAGGACATGGGAAATGATTCTTCATGGGTTTCAGGATGTCTTTTTAGTGGTAAGGGAAATTGTCTAAAACTAGGTAGTGATGATGATGGTATGACTCTGAACGTACTTAGAAACCACTGCAGTGCACACTTTAAAAGGGTGAGTTTTATGGGCAAGGGTATCTCAGGAAAGCGGTTATACACACACACGACACCCAGAACCCGGTCTCCAAGAGACCTGTTCTTGGAAGGATGCCTGCACAACTTGTATGGCTGCTCGTCGTGATCTAATTGAGGGTGTCGGTAACGACGGGATGAGGAAGCCTGCGACAAACCACCTTCCAAACTGTCCTCTCAATTTATCCGAGATATGCAAATCTTTACCTCAAACAGCTTCTCCAGATATGGGTGAAAATTATCTGCTTCCTACACTAAAGCAAAATAGTGGGTGGCAAGGGTTCATGCCTCGGCCCATTGAGCAGTTGTAGGCTGGGGGGGGATAATGTCTTAGCTTTTGTCGAAGAGACTCAGTCAGCTCTGAGGACACAGTGTCATTTTTCTAAAATGCAGTGCACTTCTGTCTCCTCCCCACCGCAGACCTTCATTTCGTACCAATTTTCAGACTAAGTGGGGCTGGTCATGGTCAGATCCAGAAGAGAGCCAGGGCCGGTCAAGCAAGTGGGCACGTGGCATGGGAAAGCTCTGAGACGTGTCCACTTCCTTCTTCCCTTCTGTTGCTCATTCCAGGGCCCTCCCAGCACCCCGGCCTGCCTTCTGCGACTTAGGGCTCCCCAGGGACACTTCCTCATCCCCATCAAGTTAATCTAATAATCCAGTACCTCCTGAGGGCTGAGTGCCAGGCAACATGTTTGTTATCACGGAACCTTTTGGATTTGGTTATCCTGTGAGCTGGTTCTGAATTCCATGACGTTGCCTTTGTTGTCTGTAGACTCTGGCATTCGAGAGGTTCAGCACCCTACCATGCCAACATGCCACCTTTTTTTGATAGCGGCGGTGTTTAGAAAGCTGCCTATTTGACCATGTGGAGGATAGACTTTAGGAGACAGACTGGGGAAGTAAAAAGGAAGGGAAATTGATGTGTGTTAAGGGTCTACAATGCACATACACTTCTGTATTTTCTTATGTCATCCTCACAACCACTTTGTGAGGTAAGTACTAACATCCGCGTTTTATGGAAGAAGTAGTGAAGGCTCAAAGAACCCAGAAACATGCGAAGTTCCACAGCTAAGCAGCGAGGCTAGGATTACGATCTAGGTTTGCCGTACTCTGATGTCCAGGCTCTCTCCGGCCCTTGATCTTGGACATTTCTCTCGGCCTGGGGGTGGGGAACAAATGCTTGGTAGGCTGTGAGAGAGCACCACGATGCCAGCAATCACCCCTAGAAACTCCACTACTTATGAGGTGGTTCCAGAGGAAGGCCCGTGATTTACTGTGGGACTTTGGGCAAGCCACTTAACACCTTTCTGCCTCACTGTCCCCATTATTTGTCTGTAAAGCACTTTGAGAGCCTATAATAAAGGAGCTGTATAAAGACAAAGAAATATTGTCCTTCTGTGTAGGCAGAAAGCCAGGGTTCCTACCTGTGATCAATGAAAGTCCTGTGGCACTTTCCAGAAATGTAGGGCCTTGGGAAAAATTCCAGTCAAGTAGCTGCTGACTGAAAATCACCCTGTAGTTTCACCTAAGTAAGTGTTCCTCAGTCCTGGCTTACCTGTCAGGGCTCTGCTGCTATTTCAGACCGCTGTTCCACTCAGCTTCCCCCCAGAGGCTGCTTTTAACTGACCCCCTCTGACACCATTTGTCCCTAGGTTCAGTTTCTAACAAATGAAAGGAACAGCATCGAGGGAGGTCTTTCCCTCCTTCCTCCTCCTCCCCTCTCTCCTTCCCCTCATCTCTTCTTCTGAAATTCCAGGCACTCTTTCTTACTATATAGCTTCCGCTCAGGAGTACGCACCAGACTCTTCATGGCAAATAAGTGTCAATTTTTCGTTTGGGCTCTACTTATATTTGATTGTGTTCTACGATCTTCAAGCAATGTGTGGAAAATAATCGTAGAATTCATGTCTTCATAGTTCCCTCATCAACAAGTGAATCAAAAAAATACAAAATATATGCATTGATGCTTCTCCCCCCAAATCTGAGGTAGCGTATTCTTTGGTATACCGTAAATCTCTAATATGAGTAGAAGTTTTATGGGTATTTCTTTGAAAAATGCCTCTTTCTACTGAGCCTCTTTATTGATGTTGTTTCGTTCTGCACCCTTCTATTTATATAGGGCACTCAGTTGTTGCCCCAAGGGGTTCGAACACCTGCTCTTCCAGCTCAGGGAATTAATGTAGGAGAACACGGTCCTTGGTGATAATGGCCATTTTCCGTGTTCTTCTTGGAGCCACGTGTGCCTTGTCTCTGGAGTTCCTTTGTATTTCCTGTCTCTTCTCTTCCTATGGGGGCTGAATTTTGTTATTATATTTGGACTTGTATTTTGTATCGGTTCCCAACAGCCAGACCAAGTTTCACTGGGTTGGTTTGATATCATGTATGTATTAAGACATTAGTGGAGAGGCATCACAAAAGGTTAAACAGTCAGACACAAATAAGTAGGTACTCTAGTCTGGGCTAGGGAGGGGGCATGCTAGAGGAAGATCCACTCTAACCGAGAAGTAGAGCGATTCTATTTATATATTTATAAGGGCCTGGAAAAATAGGCAACACAATGAATCTTATGTTTAAGAAAGCAAAATATATGTTTAAAGAAATATACATATTGTTAAAACAGTTCTATTTATGCAAAAGATTCATGTAACTTTATAAAGGTTTTCAGGGATTTTAAAGGATTTTAAGTGCTGTGTTAGACTGTACTGGTAACAGATGTTCAACGGCGTGCTTAAGTTTTTGTTTTACTGAAAAAGCAATGGATTACTTGATATTTTCTTTTTAAAAAATCATACCAACACCACCCCACTTTAAGTATAGCTCTAATTCACTATTTCTAAGAAACATAAATGATTTAAAATAACATAAGGGCTTCTAAAGACAAGTATCACTATAGTGGAGCTAGGAGATTTTGTTTGCTAAATATTCCCTTTAGAATGCCAGTTTTTTGGTGTCACTTCTTGTTCTTTTTCTATGAAGACAGATGGTGTCAGTAATTGCCTATATATTTAATTAAGTTAAAAAGCTACATAGTAAGGTTTTGGCAAAAAAGTAGGAAATTTTGTGCTACGAGCAAAGAAAGCAAAGGGAAGCAGAAATTGGTAGCATAAGACACGATTCCTCACCAAGTACGCATTTTGATATCCATATGTGTTGGAATGTGAGATTGCATGAATCTCATGATAAGAACAAAGGCATTTACCCTGAAAGATGGAGCCCGTAATGGAAATCTAGATGGCAGTTCTCCTACATTTTGACTGGCTGGATTGGAATGACTCTACCTGTTGTCCATATCACGTCCAACGTGGGCCCAATACTTAGCAGTCATTCTGAACTCTTCTGAGACTCAGGTTTTTGCCTGGGATTTCTCACCTAGCAGGCTAATCATTGTGAAATTATTATGGGAGGAAAAGCAGTAGCTACTTGTAGAAAGTGGTTTGGAAAACTGACTTAGCCATTCTTGTGGTGTCTGTTTTCAAATGTTCCCATCCCACGAATCCACCTTCTGGCTTAATGGCAATATGGCGCTCCCAGCTGTGGTGCTGTGTATGGGCTTGCTCATTTAAACTCTTAAAGCTTAAAAATGGCTACCACAACACTGATTTTATTCCATTTCGCTTAGTCATTAACATTTAATGATTACCTTATGTGCAGAGCACAAGGATGGAATATATTTAAAAAAATAGGAGATGTGTTTTCTGGCTTTAAGCTGTTCAACTCAATTCAACAAGCATATTGAGGATATACAAGAGAAACATACATTTTCTTTGGTGATGGTGGTTGAGGAGGGGGAGAGATTTACAAAGAAAGTCACCATTAATTCAGTGCAGTACCACTGTGAGCATCTGCCGTGAGAGAAAGAGCACAGTCTCATCAGCCAGCTAAATCCTGGTTTGCATCCCGGGTTTGCCACTTTTTTGTAGCTGTGTGACCTTGAACACGTCACTTTAGCCTCAGGTTCCTCATCTGTAAATTTGGGATGATAATCATACCTACTTCTCAGGGTGTGAGGCTTAGGAATACTACATGTAAAATATATAACGGAGTGTCTGGCATGTGGCAAAAATTCAAAAAATAATATTATCATTAATGATGACTCTGGCCATCAATACTGTACCTGTGCTCTGAAAGGCTAGAAAATGATGTAACAATTGAAGGGGGATTAGTTAAGGTGGGTTTCCAAGAGGACTTGGATTTCGAAACATTTTGAAAGAAGGAAAGTTGTATATAGACAGAAAAGAAAGGAAGGGCAAGCTATAGGAATGAAGGGGGCGTGTGGGAGGCAGAAAGAGAATGCATGTATTGAACATGGATGCCACCAAGCAGGTCAGCTTGCTCATCTTGGAAAGTACTTTGGGACATGATCAATGAGAAAAGCAATTAGCACCGCGTAGTGGGCAGGGGAAGATTCAGGATTCAGTTTTAAGAAGTAGGTTAAGGCCTAGAGCAAATTACCTGTATTTCATCAACCCAACATTATCATGCAGGTAAAATTAAGTTAAAATGAATGTTAAGGACAACTTCGAAAGGGAAAATTTACTACATGATAAGTCTTGACCACAGGTGACAGCTAGAAACTAGGAAAGGGCCACTCAGCTTCAGTTTCGTGATGCTGGTGGACAAGCTTTAAACACATGGATGTGGAGAATCTTCTGGTCTTTCTTAGCATTAGCAAGAAGCCTTTCCTTTGCTCCTACCTGCTGCCCTCCTGAGTCCTGCAAAGCTATGGTACCTCCTGAGAAGTGCGGGATGCAGTGTGAGTGCCTGGATTTGCCCTCCTCTGGCAGTGCCTCTGATGATTAAAGTTAGTTAAAGACCTCAAAGTCTGCAGAGAAGTGTCTGGGCTTCCTTCGAAAGGAAGCAGGGATCTTCATGGTGAGAGTGGACATCTGAAGTCCTGGATGGGACAACCGGATATAAACAGAGGAACTGGGTCTCTTCTATGTAGACCAACCAAAATTCTACCCAAGAACTGATGCTCAGGTTTGGATTCAATCTTTCTAAAGGTTAGGCTTTACAGTATAAGGGGGCTAAGCCAACATGCAAGGACAGTTGCATATGGTATTATTATATATAGCAAAATTGGCCACTAGTTTACCTGTACTACCAGGGTTAAGAAATGGAATTATAATTTTTACTGTGAAATTTATTGTCATCATTGCCTTTGTGCTTCCTGTAGAAGCCGTCATCATCATCATCATCATCATCATCATTACCTGTATATTACATGTCTCTTTCACTGACATGAAGATGCAGACCTTTTAAAGGGACAGGTCTTTTACTTTAATGCTTCAAAACCCTTTGGGATCTATTTTCCCTTCACTGGGTATTAACTTGTGATTAACAGTGTGCCTATTATAGCATTAAAAAACACTGAATAATAGACACTGCTGTTTATACCAAAGGCCTATTAAATTTTAATTTAGATATAAACTCTTAACCTTCTTATATATAAATAAAATACCTTCCCTGAAGAGAAAAAGTAAATCTCATTGAGGTCCCTTGGTGAATATCTTGTGTATCTTGAAAGCAGAGATAGGGAGATCTTGCAAATGAGAGTACCAGAGGGAAACTCAGGGAGAAGTATTCATTCATTCATTTAGTGGATATTTACTGTGGAGCTATCACATGCTAGACACGGGGCTGGGTGCTGGGTATACATCAAGGAATAAGAAGGAATTACGGTATTTCTGTAGACTTCAGTTTTTCTATTCTCTGAGATAAATATATTCATTTTTGATGTTTATATATCACTTTGAGATGATGAGAATGCTCACTGACTTTTAAAAATAATGCTAATTCCATTCAGATTCCATTCACAATCTGAGAACCTGCTGAGGGCTCGAGTGACAGTTTTACATGTGATTATGCCGTTTGATTTAATAAGAACAGCACCTTATATCGGCTCAGCCTCTCGGAATATCCTGTGTGAAGGAGGGCAGGAGCTCACCATTTGTCAAGGAGAAACACAAGGCCCCCAGAGGTCCACTGAGCTATCTGAAGTCCCACAGCTGGCTAATGGCCAGATTGGGGACAAAACCCGTTACCTGTCACGATGAAAATATTTTCAGCTCTTTTTTTCATCTTTTGGGCTGATATATTTGTATGAGACAGCCTTCGGGGCAGTTTTCAGAATGCGTGGGATATTCTCTGATAGACAACGTCAGGGTCTCCCTTTTAGTCTTTCCTCACAATTTGCACTGGCAACAAGTCCCACTTCCTTCTGTGGCTACTTTTTGTATCTGGGAAGGTCCCTGACTAGTTGCCTGAGGCCGTTTTTCATCTAAACTTTTTTCTTAAACATTGGATTTCTTTTCCTTTTTTTTTTTTTTTTTTTTAAGATTTATTTATTTATTTTAGGAGGGTGGAAGGGGCAGAGGGAAAAGGAGAGAGAGTCACTCGCGGACTCCCTGCTGAGCACAGAGCCCCACGTGGGCCACCACCCTGAGACGGTGACCCCCCCCAAAGTTAAGAGTTGGATTCTTAACTCACTAGGTCACTCAGGTGCCCCTTCCTTTCCCTTTTGTAAAGAAGTAATAACTATCAATGATCACAACAGAGATGGTTACTTTAAAAGGTCATGGTTATTTAAAAGTCAGCAAGTTTTTAATCTGGAAATTTTTAGCAGAAAGCATCTTCACCAATCTGTTAAGCCACTTCCTAGAAAGAAAAGGAACTGGAGAGAGATATATTAATGCATATTTGTAAGAGGCAAGTCAGATATGATGTTTGTGACATTTAGATCCTCACTTTTACATCTATGTGTTTGTGCTTTTCTACCCCCAACCTTCACAGTATCTTTCCCACTTGGCCTGCCCTCTTTCTTATCTTCCTTCAAATCCTAATGATCTTTCTGCTCAAATCCCACCTACTCTGTACAGACCTTTCTTGATTGCTCCAAACAGAAGGCTGTTAAACTGACATTACCTTTTTGATGTCTCTTTTATTGTTCTGTGTTGTTGTCACTTAGGTTTTTATTTGTAATTCATTTTTCAAGTCTGTCTCCCCTACTAGACTGTGAACTCCCTAAGGACAGGACTCCACTTCTTTTGCATCTTTGCAGCCTTTGTAGCACCTACTAAAATGGCTTGTACATAATAGATGCTCAGAAAATACTAGCTCTTTATTTTAGCATTTCCCAGAACTGAGTAAGTAAGCTTAACAGAGCTGGATAGTCTAAAAGCTCCAAGAGTCCATCAATCAACTGGCTATCAGGCGACTATCATTGTGTTAGATATCAAGAAGAGGTAAAAAATGCAAGGTCAAGTGTATCTTCTAGAGGATTTACAAATCTCACGAAGGCAATAGTAATGCCTAGGAACCAGGAAGAGTAAAACACAATTGTGTGTGTATGTGTGTGTCTCCAGTGAAATTAGGTGATGGATGTGAATGAAATTAGCTTCCTCATGACAGGGAACAGACCTTGTTTATATCTCTGTTCCTTCAGCTGCTAGCATAGGGCCAGAGTAAGCCCTTGGAAAGTATTTGTTTAACGAACATGTCAGTCTGTCCTCAATCTGAAGCCTTTGGTAGACATTTCATGTCCCTCCTAGAACCCAGTGGATACTGCCCATCAAAGACCCTGGTTCCAGGTCTTATAAGGGTAATAGTTGCTGCTCTTTGTTTAAGGATTGGATCGCTCCATGGTAATATGTTACACAGCCCCTCCTCTCATCCTCATGTGGGAAGGCCAGATTTCCAACGTGGCTACCTTGTAGCTCTGTGTATTCTGCATGGAGTCTCAGAAAGCCTGGAATGTCCCCATGCCTAAGGTCCTGGAATCTTGGACACAAAGCCACTGGCAGGCATGGCTTTGTACTATGCTCCTACCACCTCCAAAACCCAGGGACTAGCCCTTTTCCTTTTTTTTTAAATTGAAATATAATTGGCATATGATACTATATCAGTTTCAGGTGTACAAGATATACATATATATATTGCTACATGCTCACTGTGATAAGCCTGGTTACCATCTGTCACTATACCAAGTTATTATAATGTTATCGACTGTGATCCCTATTCTGTACTTTCTATCCCTGTGACTTATTTACTGGCCCTTTTTTCTTTTATTCCCAATAACCCTGTGTTCTGGTGGATGTTCTCAATATTTAAATATGGCTATATTTCCAAAATTTTCCTTCGTTTTACTACCTTAGAACCTTACTCTCATCTCCTTAAAGCTGAACAGGATTTTCCACACTCTTATCTGAAGCCGATTCACAATTGTGGGCCTGTTGTTGGTGTACCACTGTCATTGTATGTCTCTTTTTTCTGGCTCTCAGTCCTTTTTGGTTTTACCACGGTAAGTTATGGGGGCTCAGCTCGGCCCAGAGAGCAAAGATGTGAGATGGACGCTGTCCCCTGTTTACTGCCTCTTACATCTGTTGAAGGACATGTGTGTCTGTAAGGGCATGTCTGTGAAAGTGCTTTGTAAGCTATGACATTCTATACAAATTTGTGATGATCATTATTCACATATTTTTTCTGATTACAAATGTAATAATGCTTACTTTTGAAAATGCAAATGCGGAAAGCCCAAAGAACAAAATAGAAGTCACTCTGTATTAGTTTTCTATTGCTGCTGTAATAAGTTGCCATAAACTTAGTTGCTTAAAGGGTTGGAAGTCAGAAGCCTCACTGGGCTAAAATCAACGTGTCAGCAGGGTTTTATTCCTCCTGGATGTTCTCAGGAGCATCTGTTTCCTTGCCTTGTCTGTCTCCCGGAGGCTCTCTGCATTCCCCGGCTCACGGTCACTTCCTCTATTTTCAAAGCTAGTAGAACCCTTGGGATTTCATGGGCCTCCTGCATAGTCCAGACTGATCTTCCCCTCTCAAGATCCTTAAGTTAATCACATACACATGTTACTGCATAGGGTGACATTCACAGACTTGAGGGCTTAGAACGTGGTTCTCTTTGGGGGCCATCGCTCTGCCTACTACCCCCTCAGTCCTCCAATCCAGAAAGAATGACTTGTAACTTCTTAGTGTATTTCTTTTGGTTCTTTTTTTTGCTCTGTATATATGTATTTTTTCTTTTTATAGAATGGGCATCATGTTTCATGTATTGTTTTGTAACCTACATTTCACCTTTCAACTATTCTTTTTTTTTTTTTTTTTAAAGATTTTATTGATTGATTTGAGAGAGGAGACAGCGAGAGAGAGCACGAGAGGCGAGAAGGTCAGAGGGAGAAGCAGACTCCCCATGGAGCTGGGAGTCTGATGCAGGACTTGATCCCGGGATTCTGGGATCGTGACCTGAGCTGAAAGCAAATGAGCCACCCAGGTGTGCACCCCCCACCCCCGCCCTTTTTTTAAAGATTGATTTATTTGAGAGAGCGGGAGAAAGAGAGAGAAAGCACGAGCAGGAGAGGCAGAGGGAGAGAGAATCTCAAGTGACTCGATACTCTGTGCAGAGCCTGACACGGACCCGATCTCACTCCTGAGATCATGACCTGAGCCAAAACCAAAAGTGAGATGCTGAACCAGCTGTGCCATCCAGGTATTCCCAGCCTTCAACTATTCTATAAATAGCTTCTTCTTAAATATTCTTTAAAAACCTGATTTCTACTATTTTCATAGCATTCAGTTCTATTGCTCTAACATAATTTGCTTAACAAATTCTCTACTATGGAATTTAGGCTGTTTGAAAATTTATGCTGTCCTTAGTAATGTGCTGGTTAACATATGCATATGTAAACCTTTGTGGTCGTATCCTTGTGATATTTCTTAAAAGCAGATTCCTCTTCTTCTTAGTATTAATTTTGAGTACAAAAGTAAGTACCATGAGAATATTATTGACATACATAATTTTTAAATGGGAAGTTTTCTAAGAAGTCAAATAAGTAAACCTACTCACTTCATAGCCGAGAAAACTGAGGCTAAGAGAAAGAAAGATAAGATTAAAATAATATAGTAATTTAGAAAAAGAGCTAGATTCGACTCTTTGAAACTTTAGTATGACAAAGAATATTACAAATAAAACACAAATGACAGGGTTCTGTGTCCAAGTACAGGAGGTGCATGGGTGGGGCACAGGTGTGGCAGGTGAAGAAGACAGCAGGATTGGTTGGGAGATTGGTACACTGAACAAACAAATACATTGAGAAAGAAGCATATAATATATTGAGGGTAAAGAGGCTCAGATTTCTCACTGTTGGAGAAGGTACTTATTTTTAAGTGTGGAAAAGGGGAAGTCTAGGAAGATTCCTGAAGTGCTGAACTGATATTAGAGATATTGGTAGAAATGCATGGATTTAAAATATATATGCACTGATAGATATAGGAATAGTTATAGGTACATTCATTTGTGTGTCTGTGTGTCTGTGTGTATGATCCATATATAATACATGAACTTCTGAGCTCTGTCCACTGAGAGCGAATGGAAGCAGTGACACTTCAGTAGCAATGCCTACACCACGCCCAGATCTTTTTTTTTTTTTTAAGATTTTATTTATTTTTTTATTTGACAGACAGAGATTACAAGTAGGCAGAGAGGCAGGCAGAGAGAGAGAGGAGGAAGCAGGCTCCCCGCTGAGCAGAGAGCCCGATGCGGGCCTCGATCCCAGGACCCTGAGATCATGACCTGAGCCGAAGGCAGCGGCTTAACCCACTGAGCCACCCAGGCGCCCCCAAGCCCAGATCTTAATACCATCTTCCACCGCAAGGACCCTAGGCTCTTGGGTTGATCCTAGGTCTGTGACAGGGAGAATGTAAGATGAACCTGGACTATCCCTTTGTGATAGAAAGTAAGACATGCTCACAGAATGATGGGGACATGTCCAAAGAACACAAGAGTCACCCTGAAGTTCTCCCAGTAGCCAAATCTGGAACACTTTGAGCATCAAAATATTGAGAACATCAAAATACAACTAAAGAACATAGAAACTGACACATTCAAACTTCTATAATTACATATATGAAGACATACATAAATGAAAGATGGAAAGGAAAAACTCTTGTTTGCAATATATTGCCAATTAATAAATATAGAAAACATGATAGAAAGTCAGCACTATATGGGGCACTTGGGTGGCTCAGTGGATTTAGCCTCTGCCTTCGGCTCAGGTCATGATCTCAGGGTCTGGGATTGAGCCCCACATCGGGCTCTCTGCTCAGTGGGGAGCCTGCTTCCCCCTCTCTCTGTCTATCTCTCTGCCCACTTGTCATGTCAAATAATTGTCAAATAAAACCCTTAAAAAAAAAAAAAAGAAAGTTACCACTATCACAGTGATGGCAGACTCAGGAGAAAGTTGACAGTGGCTGCTAAGTTTCATGGGAAGAAATTTGATGAGGAATAAAATATTGGTGTACTCTTGGAACACCTTTCTACAAAATATTACTAATCAATGACAAAGGAAAAAGTAATGATTTTATGATGGAGAAACATGGCTGGAAAAAAGAAGGAAAAGCCACAAATGACAATCTAGAACAATGTATTTGTAACTTGTGTAACAAAGGATAAGAGTTGCTTATGTAAAAAGAGCTTCCACAAATCAACATTTGCATTATAGTCCAATTTAAGTGGCGTAAAAGATATGATAAGGGAATTAAGACAAAATACATAAGAAGATGATATGTATCATCACTGAAAATCAAAGAAATACTGAGGAAGACAAGATAACATTTCCCCCCATCAGGCTGGCAAAAATAAGATGATAATACGCCAGTATCTTCACTGATACCACAAAGCATGCCAACTAGGAAAGAAACTAAGGTGCTTTCTGAAGTGATGGTACTTGCAAAATGGCTAAAGTATGCCAGTGATTTTTGCAAAAGAAATTTTCATTATATATATTATACTTATTATAAATAAAAATTTAATATATTTATTTATATATTTACTTATGTATTTATTATTTATACTTTTAAATTTATACTTTTATTATATATAATCATATCATTTTATATATGTTATATTTTATTATTTTACATATATATCTATATGTCTATATACCTATATACACTCACACTGAGCTAAATCTACTTCCCTTGTCAATGTAAAAACACCCTTTGGTGTACTCACTGAGCACTTCTTCCAATACTGTTCTATTGAAAATTGTAACACAAATAACTGTATATTCAGGTATTAACAGGAAGGGACAAGGAGAGGTCTTAATATGATAAAGTCACAGAATTATGGGTTAGTATTTATTTATCTCATCCATTAGTTGATGCCTGAATTCATTCTCTAAAATCTTGGCACCCCATCTAGTATCTGCTAGAATATCTGTTGTTCCTTCCTTCCATTCGTTCTTCCTTCAACACATATTTACTGAATACCTGCTGTGGACCAGGGCAGAAATAGTGTTGAGAATTGAGTGGGGAGCAAAAGAGACCTCGTACAAAAAAGAGAATTGAGTGGGGAGCTTACAGTCTACAAGAGGGAGGTAGCTGTAATCAGATAATCATATAAATACATTTAAAATTATAACTAGGCTAAAGTGGTGGGAAAGGAGAGGTACTTGGTGATGTAAGAACTCAAAAGAGGGAAACTAGACTTTGTCAGGGAGGTCAGGAAGGCTTCTCTAAGAAAGCATGGCTCGAGCTGAAATATGATTGGTGGAAAGGGGGTTACTAGGTAAAAAAGAAGAGGCAAGAACATTTTGG
This sequence comes from Mustela nivalis, assembly GCF_964662115.1. Taxonomy (NCBI): domain Eukaryota; kingdom Metazoa; phylum Chordata; class Mammalia; order Carnivora; family Mustelidae; genus Mustela; species Mustela nivalis. Next base: position 99,666,084 of record NC_139025.1, read on the forward strand.
GCAGAGGGGCAGTGCATGTAAAGGCCCTGTGGCAGGAAGTAGTATGATGAGTAAGGGAACTGAGAGAGGCCAGTGTGGTTGGAAGAGAGAAAAAGAGGGGGAGTTAGGTGAGAAAAGGCCAGCAGGGCACATGGGACCAGCCAAGGTAAGGTTGGGACTTTAATCCCTGAAGTTCAGAAGGATAGTAAGCCCAGAGACAGGTCCAGCTCTGTGTTTGAACATCCCTCTCCCTGCCATGCAATTTTCCCCATACCAAACTTGAATAAATAAAACCCACAAGACAACAGTCCCCTTAGTTCCATCCTCCTCCTGCCCCAGGGATCACAGATTGAATCCTCCTTTCTCATGACAAATGTTTGGGGAGGGAAGCCTCCCCTGCTTCCCTGCCACCAGCTCTTTCACCAGAGGGCATTGTTTCTGTCGTCCCTCCACCCCAGGTAGATTTCTGGATGCCCTTCAGTTTGTCCTTTCTCTCTCCGCGTGCGGGCCTGAGAAAGGAATGCAGAAATGATCAAGGGCTCAGGAAGGCAAATGGAAAATGATTATTGAGCAAGCTGAACGCTGCCCAAAACATAAACTCTCACTTTGAAACCATCATCTGAATGAAATGGAGACCCATAAAACCGAGAATAATGAATATGAAACAACTAAAGTGCATTTACAATGTTGGACGGCCAGAGGATATCAGGAGAGGGAGGACAGAGGCCATTTCACCCTGTTGATGGAGGTCTGGTCACCCAGCACTTACCGAGGTAGAACTCAACGTTTTTAAAACAGAGTCCTGTCAAGTCATACTGAATCTAAACATTATAATTTTGGCGGGAGCAGTGAAAAGCAAAGCAAAAAAGGCTGAAGTTATCTAGACCATTCTACGTCAGAGCCACACAAATGCATATGAAGAATCTTACAGATGAAATATTGAATAAATAAAAGCCTGTTATACGATAACAACATATAGCATGTTATCTATAAAAAGTTTTAAAACAGCAAAATGAAACTATCGTTTATGGGTTCCTCCATGGGTTATCAAAGCCTAAAGATGTGGAAAGGAATCAGAGCCCAGTTATAAGCCTGTGGCTGCCTCTGGGAGGAAGAAGGGCCACATTACGAGTGGCAAGAAGTGCACAGGACTGGAGGTGATATCGGCACCGCTTTATTTCGTAAGCTGAGTGGAGGCACAGGATGTTTATTATATTACTATTATCGCCTTTTTATATTGATGCAATATGTCCATCCCAATACATTTTTTTTTAAGATTTTATTTATTTATTTGACACAGAGAAATCACAAGTAGACGGAGAGGCAGGCAGAGAGAGAGAGAGGGAAGCAGGCTCCCTGCTGAGCAGAGAGCCCGATGCGGGACTTGATCCCAGGACCCTGAGATCATGACCTGAGCTGAAGGCAGAGGCTTAACCCACTGAGCCACCCAGGCGCCCCATCCCAATACATTTTTAAGAAAGAAATAATGGACAACTTAAGTAGCTGGTGAACTACTGATAAGAAAAAGAATGGAAACAAGGACTCTCTTAACTCCTTTCTAGTGATTGACGTTCTATTTAAGCACAAGTTTTAGACAAGCTCAGTCCCTGGATGGCATAAAATAGTCTCATGATAAGACACAGGCAGAACCCTAGTGGGCAGAATCAAGGCCCTACTGAATGAGCTATGTGGGATGAGTTCTAGTCTTTGAAATTCCAGCAGTACCCAAATGAGAAGATCCTGGGCACAGACCCCGTAAATGCGGAATTTACAGAGGCAGCTCCTCCGAGGAGCACTGAGTCTCAGCAAGACGCTGATATTCCCTGTAGATTAGATGCGGATGGCATGGAGTCTTTACATATTTTAGTATTTCACGAGGCGTCAACTTACCTGTTGTTCCAGGGTGGTTGGATCAATAAATGTCACCAGGTCTATAGAAAAGTAACCAACCACATTTTTCATTTTACAAGCCTTTCCAATCTTGAGGCACAAAGAACAGAGGAGTTGGGGATCCACTGAGGTCTGAGGCATGGTGGTACCAGTAGAGATGAAGGGGCCTTCTGCATGGAGCTGGTCCCCCGTGGACAGCACTCTGACTTCTCCATTGGGCTCAATCAGCATGTCCACCGTCAGGTTGGTGACACTTCCTGCGGGTGGGTACGCTTCCATCGTGCCTCCTGGTGGGAAAAGCATGGAGTAGGTGAAAAGGTGGGCCCATGTGATTGTGTCCACATAGCACAGGAGGAAAAATCTCGGGCTTTGGCAGATGGACTTCGGCTCAGATCCTGCATCTGCCATGTCTTGTGAAACTTCGGGCAAATAGTTTCAATTCTCTGAACTTCCTGTTTCGTCATCTATAAAATGGGGATAATAAAACCTACCTCACCAGATTGTTGTGAATCTTAGAGATACTCTATCTATAGTATTTATTCCAGTACTTGGCATATACTAGGACTCAATGAATGTCAGGTTTCATTCACCATAAAGACATCATAAGATCATCAAGGCTGTGCCTATTCATAACATAAACAGTGGACCCAAGGACCATAGGCAAATCCCTCAGGGGGAATGAACTGCCCGTTGTCCACGTTTATAGTTTGATGACAAGTCCTCTTTCTGTTCAACTTCACTGCTTTTTTAAAAACTTTTTTTATTTTTAAGGGTTTTATTTATCTGACAGAGAGAGACACAGAGACTGAGGGAACCCAAGCAGGGGGAGCAGGAGAGGGAGAAGCAGGCTTCCTGCCGAACAGGGAGTGCAAGGTAGGGCTCCATCCCAGGACATGACCTGAGCCAAAGGCAGCCACTTAACGACTGAGCCACCCAGGCTCCCAATTTCACTGTTTTTTGAAGTTTCAATAGGTTAGAACTTGTATCCGTAATAGGAGAATACTGACTCTTATGTCAAAGCACTCCTACACCAAGTCGTCAGGCTTTTTTTTTTTTTTTCTTTTTTTAATGTGGAGTGCAGGAGATGCTGCCATTATTGAAGAAGGGTCCCTACTGATAATGAAAGCTTTACAATTAATCATACTTTCCCTTTTGCTCTGAATAACAGAAATCACAGAGGCCGACCTGATGCTCAGCCACAGCAACGATGTGAGACCAGGCTAATTTTGCGAGTCAGCTTAGTCATGTCCTTAGTCATGTCCACAGAACATACACGGCCCTGATGTTTAATTGTAGGCCCCACAAGAATCTTACTGACTATATACCTTGTATAGAAGAAAGATTTTAGTATTACTTATAAAGAATAAGATAGCATAACTTAAAAGTAAAAACAAAGAAGCAGTCCCTAGACAGGGTGGACCTTGGAGCCCGAGAGCATTAAGACAAACTTGGTGCATATTTCACAAATTTGTTAGGAGGTGACCTCTGCCCCCAGGCTTCAAACATCATATATGGTTAGATCCTGAGACTTTAGCAATTCCCAGATGCAGCCATCTGTTACTTTACACAAAAGGCACTTTCCTTAAGTGTCTATGTTTGTTGGGAGCCGGCCCTAAGGAAAGCTGAGTTTCAGAAGGAAAACTCCTATATCTAGTTAGTATGAGATGTGCTTTGCTTTATATGGGGCCCACTAGTGTGTGCTGCACCTAAACACAGGTTGTTGGGGAATTAGCAAGGTAAGTGCAACAAAACAACAAAATCTACAAAAAACAAACACAAATACCAATTGCGCCTCTGTTGAGTGAATTAACTATGTGGCTTTAAGCCACCACCTATATTTTGAAAGATGGTGCCTCCAAGAACCATATTATCCTTTCTACATCCAAGATTACTTGAGTTTGTTTTGTTTTACTTCAAGGTAGCTGATTCATAAGGTCTTCTCAGCATTATGATCATGGCTTTTTCACTGTTAACTTTTTTTCCTTTCAAAGCCATGAATTCCTCTTTTTAAAAAGTATATTGCCTTGGATGATAGCCCTGTGACAAGGTAGAAGCTGAATGCGTAGCACGTTTTGTGGCCATAAGCACACCCGAGAGAGCAGAAGGGAAATGAAACAGGAAAGAGTGGAAGGTGGTGAGACACGTGGCATGGGAGTCAGGAAACCGCAGGTGTGTGTGTGGGGGGGTGGGTGATGGCCTGGCTTGGCCAGTGAGCATTTACGCAGGGCCTGCTGTATGCACTGCGCTCAGAGCCAGGCAGAGGTTTGGAAACACATGACTTCCTGGAACTGGGTTTTTGAGACGTATTAAAATTGTAGGGTCTAACTGTATTACTATCCACCATATATTTGTTGTATGGTTTTGCCCAGTGACTTCCTAGCTTTGAGCCCATCTCTCCAACTAGAAAGTTGGCTTCATAAAGCTTGTTCTGCTTCTCATAAATAGTTACTGTGTTTACAATGGCTGAAAGAAAGGAAGAAAGGGTAGAGATGAATAGGAGGTCGAGGCTCAGCCCCAGCTTATAGAGCTCAGGTGAGACCGTAGCTGGGAAAACACTTTCTAAGCTACAAAGCTCCCATGACAAGAACTAGATTAGAGGACGGTTTGCAGGCTGACCTTGGATGATTTGGAAACTCCCTAAGTCCTATCCTGGATGCACCTGGAGATCTTCAGGGTCTCCCTGTCCTAACAAAAAGAATCCCTTCTTCTTGACTGGTTTTGTTGTAGGTACCTTATTCTCTCCCATTTATGCATATGGGGGTGACTCTGTTAGTTTTACTTCTCTGTCAGTGGGTGCATGTGGAAATTTGTAGAATCACGGAAGTTTGGATCTGAGAGCACACTGGAGATCCTGCGTCATCTCCTCTTCTCCCCGCATCAGTGAACAAGCCCCTTACATCATGCTTGTTAGATCGCTGACCATCCAACCCCCAGCTTGACTAATGCAATAACAGGGTGTTCTCTACTCCCCCCGACTCCACACTGCCCACCCTGTGCCTTCCAACAAGCCACGCATCTGTCCTTTCCGGTGCTCTCTCATACACCGAACTAGGGATGTGTTCCTTGATAAATATACCCGCTGGGTCCCACCAGGACTCCCGGAACAACACAGAGGTAGCCTCCGGGATGATTTGGGGCGAATCACTTAATCTTTTGTACCTCCATTTCCCCTTCTGTAAAACAAGAATGACAATGGTACCCACCTGATAGGATTGTTGGGGGGGATCAAATAATAGTGTCCAGCACATGATAAACACTCCCGGTGCTCACCATGTGGTCTCCACTGTGCTGTGATCAGTCTTGTGCAGTCGTTGCTGCCCTTATCTGACGTCATGTTAGGATATTATCACATATTAATGTTAATCTAATCACCTTTAGGATCACCTGACAGCAGTGAATAGAGTGTAAAGATACCTTCTGTGGCCTGTTACCCTAGCCTCCTTGTGTCCTTCACGAGGGTAAGCAGGTAAGACTACCTGCCTTAGGCTGGAACTTCCTAAGAAGGAGGGGCCTTGCGTGGACATGTGGTCCCCACAGGGACCTCTGCAACTGGGGACAAGCATCACTCGCTCCATTCAGCCCCTCATCCACACACCCCCTCATGTCCTTCGAGCAAAGGGTGAGTTAGGAGGATGGAAGGGCGGTGGAGGATCCTTACTTAGAAGCTGTGCCTTCGGAAGTGGGGGAGAGACCATTTCCGCTGTCTCACAAAAGGGAAGGGGAGACTAACACTTATTAAAGACCCACGCTGAGGCTGTGTGGCAGAAACGGTCACATCCATATTGTGTTGGATTCCCCCAGCAACCCTGTGAGGTTGGTAAGGGAGGAAACCAGGACTCTGAGAGTTTTAGAACTTTGTTCGAGGTTAGGGATGAGCTCCACAACCCGGTTGTCCGACTCTAAAGCCCACCTGTCAGGGGAAGTCCGAGGTGCAAAGGCAGGGTAGGGTCCCGAGCTGTGCTCACCACGCCTGCTGCACACAGCTCCCGTTCATGTCAGAGACTGGGCGCAAGTTAAATTTCCAGACAAACTTCAAAAGCGAGAAGGAAGTCTGCTTGTAGGAGCACTGATGTAAAACCAACACAAGAGAGGCAAGGGATTTAAATCGGCGTGAGGTTGACCGCAAACTAGGGATTCAAGGTTGTGCGGACCAATCCTCAGTAGAAACTTTACAGTCTTATTTACCTTGACAGAGAAATGTTTGGAGGAATTTCCTCCACGTCGGGAACCGTTTCTCATTGACTGGCTGTGCGTGCTGTGCTAAAATGCCCGCCAGCTCCTCGGAGATCTTCACCAAAGCTGGCTCCTGCAGAAACAAATTAAATAGAACCACAAGCAATTTTACTACAGAAATGAAAACTGCTTGTGGAGTGATTAAAAACCAGGCCTCCAACAGGCAAAAAAAATGTGGTTACTGTTTACCCAGAGTCAGAAAGCCATTTTGAAATTTTGCTCTAATTTTCCGGGCATTTCAGTTTTCATATTTCAAAGTGATTTGGCCCCTACATTTTGCTGCTAGTCATGCCTCTTGTCTCCGAAGGGCGGCCTTCCGTCTGGACGTGAGGAAACCCGGCTGCAGACCCACTGCAGCTGACCAGCTGAGTGTCCTTGGGCAGTGGGCCTCTTCGCTCTGAGCCTCAGTTTCCCTTTATTGTAAGATGGGGCTTCGTTACCTTGTCCCTAAGATCCTTCAGATCCGAACGTTTTTTATTCTATGACCCTAACCGGGCTGACCCTGGGAGAAATTACGGAGTTAAAAGGGTCTTTCTTTGGGGGCGCCTGGGTGGCTCAGTAGATTAAGCCTCTGCCTTCGGCTCAGGGTCCGGGATCGAGTCCCGCATCGGGCTCTCTGCTCAGCAGGGAACCTATTTCCTCCTCTCTCTCTGCCTGCCTCTCTACCTACTTGTGATCTCTGTCTGTCAAATAAATAAATAAAATCTTAAAAAAAAAAAAGGGTCTTTCTTTGGCACTGTGTCCTTTCCCCCTTGTTGGGGGGCCTCCACATCCTATAGCCATGGGGTCAAAGCCTTAAACTTCAGGCTGATCCTATAAAGGTGGGGTTATAGGTGGGAACAGGTTGGAAGAGTGAGGTGGGAAGGAGAGCTGGCAGTGCCCGCTAGGTCACAGCCTCATCTGACTGGACCTGAGACAAGCCCCCTTACCATCATCAAATAACCCAAACCACAGAGCCCTGCGTCAAAATGAAAACAGCTGGAAATTCCCTAAAGAATAAGATGCCGGACTTTCTGATATAAAAAGCTTCAGGTTGCCAGAGTCATTTTTTTTTTTTTTCTGGGTAGTCTTAGTAGAATCTCTAAAAATTTTCAAATAAAAGCCATCTCTTTAGATTTTATTTCTGGCAGAAGTAGGGCAGGGCACTAGATGTAAAACCATTTGATGGGCAATATTCATATTCAAAATATGGGACGCTGACAAGTACAACTCAGGCTTGCTTTGGGTTGCTGGGGACCTTCTGGATCTATGTGTGAGTGCTCAGTAATTTGGAAGAATCGGGAAAGAATCCACCGCTTCGGTGAGTGGGGTTGAAAGGAATCTTAGAAATAATCTGTATACTAATTTATTTCCAACTTCCCTGACATTAACAAAGTGGTTGTCCTGCCCCCCCCCCCCGCCCCGCCGCTCTTCACCCCCAGCTCCCTGGGATATCTGTTTCATTTTGGGTCCAGTGCCCTCTCAAAATCTATAATAGAAGACAGATATCTGAGCATATACTCTAGGCAGGTCCAAATCATCTGAATAATTTCTGAAATATCAAGAAAATCCTGGTGGGAGAGTCTCATTAGTTAGCTTAGTAAGTGCTTGACATACAAAACAAAAATACCAATGAGAAGGGGAGGGTGTCCGGCCAGCAGGTTCGGGTGAGTCACTGTGCAGGAGCTGGAGGTCTGTTCTGAAGGGCTGGGGAAGCAGGCTCAGACCACAAGCCTCTGCCTTGGGAAGTGGAGGCAGGAAAATTGCTGTCAAAGCAGGGGACATTTTGCCTTGCATATTCTGCCTCATGTACACATTTCCTCTCCTTTTCACTGGACATTGCCTCAGGCCTTCAGAATCCTGCATCTCAGTCATAAACCACCTTACACAGCGCAGAGTTCCAACGATTGGACCCCCTCATTACTCCTACTTGGAACACTGTCCCCCAAACCCAACTTTCTTTTCATTTGGCACTTGTTTCAGTTAAAAGCATTCTAGTCTACTGAAGAAGACCAAGTGTCTGTGATTTATGAGGTGCCCCAAAGCTGGGAGGCCCGGGCATGGCTGTCGATTCCCACCCTGCTCTGGGAAAGCCCATAGAAGCCTGACCGTGGAGGCTTCTTTTCTGTTCACCCATGGTTAAAGGGTCTTCCCGGTCCTGCTTCTAAAAAGTGTTAAGACATCTGGGCCATCATCTCCTGTGTGGCTATTCATATCAAGACAGTCCAAAGAGAAAGAACTCAGTTATTCATTTACTCATGTATGTATCAATAAATTACAGGTATGCAGAGTATCGAAATCACAGAGATAGACAGTATAGTGGTCTGTCTGGGACTGGAGGTGGGGGGAATGGGGAGTTGGTGCTGCGTGGGTGCAGAGATCGAGTTTCACACCATGAGAAGAGCTAGGGAGATGGATGGTGGCAATGGCTGCCCAGGGTTACAAACATATTTATGACCACAGGGATGTACACTTAAACATGTTAAAGATGAGGGGCGCCTGGGTGGCTCAGTGGGTTAAAGCCTCTGCCTTCGGCTCAGGTCATGATCCCAGGGTCCTGGGATGGAGCCCCGCATCCGGCTCTCTGCTCAGTGGGGAACCTGCTTCTCTTCCTCTCTCTCTGCCTGCTTCTCTGCCTACTTGTGATCTCTGTCAAATAAATAAATAAAATCTTTAAAAAATAATGTTAAAGATGGTAAATTTTATGTTATATGTATTTGCTACAATAAAAGCAACGGGAGGAAAAATGACCAAATGTCAGGCCTTCCTCTTAAGTAGCTGAAGTTGGGGAAAAGAGTGTCTTTGTGTTTTAGGTCGTGGAGATGGAGTACCGTCAGTGAAGGAACAGGTGGGAACCTTGCTACCTAAATCTTGAAACTAGATCTCCATCAACTTGAGGATCAAGTTGAGACTCCCAGATAACGCATGAAGAGGGGCCACTGTGACTCGGCCCGTGATTCCTAATGTAGCCTCACCTCTCTCCTCTCCAGCTCCCACGCTTGTCCCAAACTCTCCTGTTCGGTCTCTTTCCTCAGCCTGCCTTCCTTTCTTTCTGCTGCCTCCTCCTCATCGCGAGTTAGTCCCAGTCACACCTCCCCCAGGAAGGCTTCTCTGTCACCAGCTGGGTATACTTTCTCTGTGCTCTCCAGCTCTGGGTGGGTGGTGGTGGGGGGGGTTCCCTCAGGGTGTGGTCAGTGGCTTTGAGGTCATTTGCCCCAGTGCTCTGCACAGGGAACACTAAATGTGGAATGAATCATGGTGGTAGTTAAACACAAACACAGCCCTGAGCAGCTGAAGTTCCAGAATAAGGGAAAATGTGAAACCACTCAACAGGCCTAACCTCCTTGCTGCCCAGGCACCACCTGGGGGGATGACCACTTAAGAACCAGCCATGCTTCCTGGGTGGATATTATGGGATTCCCTGCCTCTGAGGGGCATTGGGAAGATAAACGAAGTGACATTTATGAAGTGTCACCTCAGATGCAACACGCTATGTGAGGGCCAATAATGAACTCGTAGGGCTGAGGCATCTGGACGCCGTGCCAACCGGCCGCCGCTGCCTCTGCTCACACAGCCAGCCGTTCTGCCCGACCCGCAGCATTGATGCTGTGCACAAAGCCACAGCAAGGGGGGTAATTTCCTAGAGGAAAGTCGGCTGCAGGAATCAGGAGGAGGAACGGTGTCCCATCATGAGAAATACACAGCTGAAGGCACTGGTGGGGTGGTGTTCGCTAGGGGATGCTGGGGCACATGGAGGCAGCTTGGGGCCATGATTATCTCTCTAAGAAAAAGATACAGCTTGGAATAGGGGGAAGGTATTAGCTCTTCAGTGAATTTGTTTGAAGGTATCTGATGGGACAGAGGAGGAGTATGCTAAGAACGGCCTTAGCACCAACGAAAAGAGAATTTTTGCCCCACCCCTACCGCGCTGGACCTGCAGCTCATATATTCAAGAAAAGGCAGCAAACTGACATTCCATGTAAGAGCTGTTTTATCTCCACCACCCCTACAAACAACCCTTCAGCTTGGAAGCTGCCTGTGCATGGGTGGGTGAGGCCCGAGCTCAGAGCCAGGCACAGAGGACTCCAGCAACGCTGTGGCGAGACAACGTGAGAGCACCCTTTTCTTGGGAGCAATGAGGGCTCTCTGATGTCAGAAGCCAGTTCCGAGGGCGGAGGGGTAGTTTCTGTTCCCTAGTGATGATCATCTTGCATAGTTCGAACACAGTTACCACATCTTCAAGAGCAGATGTTGGTAAGGGGAGATCTGTACCGATTCAGGCTTATTCCTTCAAAATGACTCAAGGACACCCAGGTGCCGGTGTACTCCCATGCACCTGACCACACCAGACAGACCTCTGCGTTCAAGGGAAGGGTCAAAGCTGTATAGAATGCTTTCCCTTGTCATAGTAGGCTCACATCCATGAGCTCATTCGGTCCCTACAGTAAGACTCTGATGTAAGCCTGTGCAGTATCGCGTTCCCTGCTTTGCAAATGGGAGGCGGAAACTCTAGAATGAAGAGGCTATTTTCCCCTTGTCAGATTCTGTTCCTGGGTGAGTATTAACACAGCACTAAAGACAGAAAAAAATGGGAGGTTTGCAGGAAGGAGTGTTAGCTTGCTTTCTTTGCCCCCTTTTCACCCTCCTGAAGTGTGTCTATATGGGTGTGTGTGTGTGTGTGTGTGTGTGTATTTATACATATACATAAAATGTCTGTTACAAGTCAGCAATAGGGACCTCTATCCTATAAGCTTGTGAAGTGAGTAGTTAGAAGGTTTCACTTCAAGGAGTCACATCAAGGCGGTAGACTACCCAGTCAGTGTTTCAGAGGTCCCATCACTGGCGCGGAGTAGATAATTTAGAGCTAACAACTCTGCAGGTGTGGGAAGGAAACTATGTATTTTGTGGATGATAAATGATATTAGAAAAATTCACTTTACCTTTTGAGAAAAAAAAAAATCAGAATGACAGATTTTTCTTCCATCACCATTGCACTGATTAGGCCAACACACATTAGCTGCTGGCCTTGGTGGAGCTGAGAGCTTGAGAGCAAATCCCATCCAGGAGAAACTTTGGCCCCATCTTTGCCATTGCATATGCTTGTCCCCTTTCTCCAGTAAACACAAGTACCCCCAGGGAGCACTGACAATAGTCATGACCTTGGAAGGCTCCAAGATGCCTGCAGAGCATAGCACATAGGGCCTCCCTCTGACCCACCACGGCATCCTAGATAGTCTAGTCTATCAAGCATGGACCTTGCCTCTCAGCCCACTCTCTTTTTCTATCAAGAAAGTGTAAATTTGAAGGGAGAGATATCTGTCTGAAGTAAATTCACGATCTCTCAGGGGAAGCCGCTAGCATATCCAATTTAATACTGCCCTCAATGACTAAAGCTACTTCAAACTCCAGAGAGTTAACTTTCCCAGGTAAATTCAGTACGTGTGTGTGTGTGTGTGTGCGCGTGTGTTGGAGAGGATGGAAGAGAAGAAAGAAGGAATACAAATTAGAACGCTCTAAATATCAACCCCACCCAAACTCACTTTACTCTAGAAGCTTCTTTGCTAAATCTGCGGTGGTACATTAAGGAAAATCACTTCTTGGCTAATCACCTCCAATCTCTCACATCACACATTGGTGGTGCTCAAAAGAGAAACCAAGGGACCTAGTTGGATTGTTCTGTTTTATAAAGATTTCTTCTGTCCTTAAACAGAGGAATGGAAGGTGGCCTAAGGTTAGAAGGGCAGGACAATGACTTAAAAAATGAAGCAAGACTGTCAGTGTTGAAATGGGCCGTATGGATCGTCTAAGTCAGATGCCTCATGTCCCAGAAGAAGGGATGAGACTCCTGCACTCATGCGGTGAGACTGTGGGAGCTCTCTGGCTGCCTCTGACTGCTGGATGAGTCTTCTTCACCAACCCTGCTTCAGAGGGTAAAATGTGGGCACCAGGAAAGGTGGCTGGTGGGGCAAAGATGGAGAGAAGGGAGGGATTCCAAATTTGAGGGCAAATTGAGAAAGGTTGCTTTGCTGTGCACAGGATGCATTTACCACCATAGGCATTTTCTAGGTGAAATAATAGCTCTCACTGAAAGCTTACCATGTCGCAGGCCTGCGCCAGAGATTTTTTAATATTTATTAACTCAAAGCTACTCTCGCAATAGATATTATCATTCTCATTTCATGTCACACAGCCATGAAGTAGCAAACTGGGATTCAAATCCAGTTGCTACCAGGACGCCACAGTGCCATGGGATCTGCTTCTGTAACTGTTACCAGCGGGCATGAATGGTCAGACTGGGTCAGATTAGATCAACCACATGATGCTAAGGCTATGCTATCAAATTAATGAAAAAGTGGTGGAGGGGACATCTGTTGGTGGCTGCCCAGCATCTTCATCCCCTTGGTCAGGGTAACAATGTCCCAAACTCCCTTTGAGGAACTGCCCCCACCTCATTCTTAGCTGTACGAGTTGATGGAGGTTGGCTCACCCTCAACTGCAATGTTCTTTCTTCCTATTGTCTCAATCGAGGACAAGCTCCAGGAGCTGCTGGCAGCCATCTTGCAACCCTTCGGACCGCCAGCCCGAGGGCGGGGCAGAGATTGTGGGCAAGGAGGAGGAGCGATGGAGTCACCAAGTCCCTCGTGGTACTGAGCCACTGGATTAAGCCTTGTCCAAAGTCAGACTGGTCCTTGGATTTTCAGTTAGCTGAGATAGATAGTCAAGCCATTTTGAGTTGGATTTTCTGTTGCTTGAAGTTTAAACATTTTAAGCAGATACAAATGGGTGGTCTAAACCGTGTGCCCACAATCCGTGCTGGACGCTTTCAGCCAGCCAATGTTCTGATCGTCTGCGCTTTGGTTACTCTCATTCTGCAATCAGTAGCGAAGTTTTCACTCATTTCTCTCCATTAAGATCATTAGGAACAGTCCCTCTTTAGAGTGCAAAAATATGCTGAGAAGATGAAGGAAAAATGAAAATGTCTTCAGCAAGTCATAAACTACTTCCCACACCTACTTAAAGTTTAAGGACTGCTTTAATACTCCATGTTTAATTGTTAATTGAGAATTTAAAAATCAAAAATGCCAACTTTGCCTTAGATGAGATGGAAAATTATGCTGCTGTAGAAGGTAACATAATGTAAAACAGCCAACATTACCAAGGCACACAAATGTTTTTGGTATGTAAAATTGCTTTGTAAAATATTTGCTCCATCTGCTGAAAGCGGCAAAGACAATTTTCCCTTGATAGCTAATGGCCCATTTCGGCTGTGTGGCAAGTGATTCGCTGCGGTGGCGGCTCTCATTAAACAGAATGGTGAAAATGCGGTATATAATTCCATACTTATGTAGCATTATCCACTCGCTGCTTCTCGAGGAGTCTGTCCCTCATTATGTGGGCCTCCACCTTGTACCAGCATGCAGGCCTAGCAGTTGATTTGACTGGAGAAGCGTTTTGTCCAACTGAGGCACATATGTTGCCCTTCCATTCCGAAGCTCTGCACAACTGCTTCACCCTTACCAGAAACGCTGGAGAGGTTCCTTCCCTTTCAACTTTCCCGTACTTAAACTGCTGTTTCTTTTTCCGTGCTGCATGTTGGGGGTTGCAATAGATCAAGATTAAGTGTTTATTGAAATTCTTAGTTGAACTTTGCACACACACACACACACACACACACACACAAGCAGGAAATTTGTCCCACACTGCGG